>NW_027192208.1:324807-377607 GCF_041956535.1 Calcarisporiella thermophila
AGTATGAAGGGTTAAAAATAACAATCTACAAAAAAAAGTAAAAAAAAAAAATAAAACCCATATACCCGTTCTATGAAATTATATATATATATAAAAAAAAAATAAAATCTAATATATATTATAATATGATAATAAACTCAATATCTAGGACCAAATTGCGGCGTATGAGCCACATACTCCTTGGTAGAGCGGCCCTCCTGTGGTGAGGAGCCGCATCCCACTCTCGTCGTACGTCATCGAATGGACTACGTTGCAGGCATAATTGGCCAAATGATGCTGCAGCTGATTGTCATTCCAACACTAAACCGAGATCAGTCATAACTCATGCAGGAAAAAAAGGGATAAGAAACTCACCAGCCAGCCATGGCCTGTCTCGAACCACTCCTTGGTCTGCTGTGGGCAGTCACCGCGAATGCTGGACCCGGCCAAGTCGACGTAGGCCCGAGCCCTCAAGTCGTAGAAGGAGATGCGGCCGAGGCCACCTGCTACGGCCACAACGTGCTCGCTGAATGCCAAACTTCGCACGCCCCACTCCTCGTCAAGAGAGGGGGCGGTGTGCACCTCCGAGCGCATGCGAGAGTCAACGAAGGCAACCTGCGCCTGCGAGCCGACCGCAAACAGGCGCTGGGAGGGATCGGCGGCGGTGGCAACAAGCTCGCGGGCATCGCTCAGCGCCACGAAGGAGGCGAGATCGCCGCGGCGAGCATCCCAGAATTTAAGGAGGCCGCGAGTCGAGAGTGCGGCCACCTGGTCGGCTGCGCCGCTATACAGCACGGATCGCACCTTTCCGTTTGTCTCGTGGCGCGTGAGGATGGAGGTATAGGTGTCGACCTCGGCATCGAGAATGGGGAGCTGGAGGGTGTGCTGCGACAGCTGGGAGAGAGACCAGAAGCGCAGGCTGCCGTCGCGGGAGCCCGTCGCAAATGACTCGTCGGAGAGCCAGGCCGCGGTGAAGATCATGTCGGCATGGCCCTACAATCACAGAGCGGGGTTAGGCAGTCGGTTCCACGGCCCGAGGCCGATGCTGGCGGGATTGGCGGATACTTACGTCGAAGATGGCCACGGGTTTGAACGAGGGCAGCTCGTACACGGTCAATCGGAACGGCTTTCCGCCGGCAATGAGCAGCCTTGTGCCGGATGGATTGATGGCCAAGGACCGGATGCCAAAGTCGAGAGGCGCAGGCAGCTCGCGGGTGGCCGTGCCGGTGATCTCACCAATGGTCGGGATCTGCACCCGGCGGCCGGAATTGATATCATAGTGCAGCAGCTAGGCCAACAAAAGAGGAGTTAAGCTTTATGAAATCCAACCCCCCCGCATGGCGCACATAAGGCAATCTGCTTACCGTGTTGCACTTGCTGCCCAGGACGACCTCGTGGTCCGACAGCCAGACGCCGGAGAATATCTTGTCCATGTCCGACAGCTCCAGCTCGTGCTCGCGCAGCAGCGCAGGCATGCGCGAGGCGGTTCTTGACAGGAACTGCTTGTGGGGGAAGGCGGGCGCGCGCATGGTTGGGGCCGTGAGCTCGCGATCCCGCAGCGCTCGCACGCTGCTAGTGTGGTGGCCACCGGCGTAGCCGGGGGAGGAGAAGGCGCCGTATCTCCAGGACTTGGGGACATGGGAGAAGGAGGGGCGCTTGATTGGCGGGAGCAGGGGCATTTCAGTGGAGGAGGCGATGATGTTCATGGTGAGTGGCTAATCCCGTGAATGCACAAGCGGGGGCGTTGGAATGCAGGCTGGGGGGGGGAGCGGCGAAGGGCGCGGCAGGGAAAGGCGGGCGAAATGGGGGCGGGGGGAGGGCAAGAGGCGAGGAAAGGAGGGGCTGTGAGCGGTTGATGAGAAAAATGAGCAGGTGAGGGGCACGAGACCAGCAAAGAAGGGCAGGGAGAAATTTTAAAGACGGAGAGGGACAAAATGAAAATAAAAGGGGAAATCCCTTGATCCGATGGGTCAGGTTTCGCAAATTTTTGTGTTTCCTGGGCCTGTGTTTGGCTCCAGTCTGGCTCTTATTGTTTGTTCTGTTCTAAGTGCGGACGGCGGGCGGATCAGGATTAGTACTCATAGATACAATTCAACAACGTACAAGAAATGACTAAGGCTAGATAACAGGATTATGACCATAGGTTTAAGAAACACGAAACACAGCACACACAGCGAGCAAAGCTTCACGGCTTGCTCTTGATCCCGCCCCCCATCCTCGCCGTCGCCGCGCCCGGCTTGCCGCCCGGATTGGCCGATCCTGTCATGGGATTGACATGCGCATCATCAGCACCCCATGGGCCGCTCTCAATTTGGAACACATCCAGCATCACTCACCGTCCTTTGCGGGTCTTTTGCCCTCGGCCGCGCCATTTCGCTCATGCAGAGGCTTCATCGGCGCCAATGGCTTCACTTTACCTATTCGACATCCGGGGTTAATTCAGCCCATCGGGCGACCTTTCTAATGCCTCTAGCTCACCGGTATAGGGGACATATCCAAGCTGCCGTTTCAGGCTCGCTTGCAGATCAAACTTGGGCCGCGGCGGTGCAGCGGTGGCAGGCTTTGTACTCTGATGGCGAGCGTGCTGAGGAGGCTCCGAGCTCTTGTTGCCTGCCGGTTTGCTAAGCCGGTCCCAAATATTCTGGCGCTTTGTCTTGTGCGGAGATCGTGAAATGGTACTTCTATGGGGGATAAGAAGATAAATTTATCGGGGGGTGAGCTGGTGCCGTCTAGGCAAGTTAGGCTATCTAGGACACTTGCTTCTTCTTGAGAGATGCTAGGCGGCTGGCGGTGTGTGTTTTGTTTTCCTTGGATGATTCGTTGCGGTAGATGGGTTTATACGGCTGGCTTCCCGCCGAAGTGGACGGCTTCGATTGAACAGGCCGCGTATTAGAATAGGCGGGGCAATCCTTTCGAGAGCGGAGAAGCAGCCCTTACCTTCGATCCGGCCTCTCCCGGCGGCTCCACTCCGAGCTTTCTCTTCTTAAACGGCGTCTTGGCCGATAGACGCGCGTGCTTACCGGCGTCCTCATCTCGATCCTCCTCGTCCTCGTCCGGGCGGCATCGCCGTTTTGCAGCGTAATGGGTCACGATCGAGTCAAGTCTATTGTGCTATGGTTACGGCACGAGCTTAAAACAGGGACTCAAGGTAGGTCTAACTCACTTGTTGAATTCTTTTTCGTGGATGCCATCGAACCTTAGTTTGAGGGTTCTGGGAGTGAACGGCGTCCTGCAGCACAAAAAGATTGGGTGAGCAAGTGCCAAGATGGCCGTCATGACAGATATATTTACGTGGAGCCCTGGTTCCCAAACACTTTGGCCATGATCTGTTTGCGTTCTGGAGTGGGGAGATTCTCTACAACGTGGAAGCCGGCCATGGTCAATGGCGGCGGCACAATTATCAGCAAACGATAAGGGTGGGGAAGCAGTCAACTAAAACAGGGACACCACATACTTGTTTCCGTCACTCGCTGCTCCATTTCCGTCAAGATGGATTGAAGTTTCTCCGGTAACCCGGGGTGGACACACTCTGCCATCTTGAATGGGCTGCCAAAAGTGAATTTATGTGTGGTAGAGTCCTCTTTCGATCCAAAGACATACGGCTCGTTAGCTAAAATGCACATCCGTCAGCCCCCAGTCCCCATATATGAAATCCAATAAATAAAAGACTCTACTCTTTTGCTCCCCTTCCTTATCCACCGACGGTTGGATTGTCTGATCAGCCTCTGTTTTCGCGGATGGCTTCGTTCCCTTGGATGCAGCGTTCGCCCCTGTTTTCGCGGCTGCTTTCATCCCGGGCTCTCTCTTCGAGCTGGCCAACGGCTTTCCTAACTTGGCGGTCGTCGAGATGGGCGGTTTTGGTTTGGCTTTGTCTGTCGTGGTGGTAGATTTCGGTGCTGGTTTGACGGCCGGTCTGGAAGATGGCAGAGGCTGCGTAGCCGGCTTGGTGGGCGCCTTGACGGTTGTCGATTTGACACCTTTTTCCTTGGACCCTGCACCTGCCGTCTTCGAAGGCTTTTGAGAAGTTTTACTCACGGTGCTCCCTTGTATCACTGGCTCCGGCCTTGTGACTGTCGTCGTAGGCTGCTTCTCCTCGTCGGGTTTCTCACCATTCGTGTCAGCAGGCCCATCCTCTGCCAAGTTTCCATTCTCACCTGCATCTACGGCTTTCGATCCCAGCTCCGAGGCCGTTTCCTCCAAATGGGCCGTTGTTGAATCCTCAGCGGTTTCGGTGGAGGGCTGCACTTCTTCGCCTACTGGAAGTTCTTCTGGAGTACTCTGCGCCTCCTCGGGCTCCGAGTCCTGTTCTCCAATCATTTGTTCTCGGCTCTCTGCATTGTCTCCCTCCCTTCTCCTACTCTCTTCGGACTCGGCAGATATAGAGATATCCTTAGGGTCACTCACCGCCTCTCCCCTCTCACAGCTCTCCTCCGTTGTTGTCTCTGGTTCTTCAATGAATTCGCACTGAGGAACCTTGGGCGTATCCTCCAAGCTTTCGCTTTCATTACTATTGGTCTCGTCAATATCTTTGCCTTCAAAACACGATGTATCCACTTGCAGTAATTTTTCAATTATTTCCGCATTCTACCACCAAATATCCAACCATGCTACATCAGAGAGGCTAGGGGAGAACTGACCCTTCCGCCAAAATAGATACAATACCTTTAAATTAGCTTTCACTCCATACTTTTTTGCGAGCCGCTGCAGTTGCGGCCGTTTGAGCGTCTCAAGATGCGATCGTGTTAGGGTATCATCCATTGATGAACACGCGATGGTGGAAGGTCTGGTCGAGAGTTTGAAGATAGTTCAATTAGTATTAACGGGGGAAATGATTTAATTCATGGGACAGTGTCAAAAGAAAATCAAAAGAGCGCTCTCTGAAAGCTTTCATTTCTACCATCAGGACGCGTTTGAAATTTCAGTTGGAACGCGTGACGTAGCATTCCAGTTCGAATGTCTCTTAGCGTACCAAATAGGATGCTAGTAACCGGCTTGGATGAGTCCCATTTTTTCGTCTTGCTACCACCCCAATATGAGGGGTAAAGGAAGGATGGTGAAGGACCCTTTTAATGTGGACGATTTCTTCAGAGGAGGTCTCCTATATCTAGGTCCTGCGGCGGTTCATAATGAAAGGGGACATGGACAAATTGGGTCCGAACCTGCCCTCAACTTGCCCACCCGTCGACGAACAAAATTTTGAACCCTTTGGCCGAAATTAAGTTCCTCCTCTTACAGCTCTTTAGGCAGGAGGTCCTATTAGTTATCATCATCATGGTAAGGGTCTTTTATCCATCCATCCGTGGATGGTTTGTAGGCGGTGTGATGTAGGATGGGTCGGTTTGGTCGAGCCATGGTGGTGGCGCCGGGATAGAGGGAATGGATCTGAGCATTATTATGAGTAGAATGAACGATGCAAAAGAAAATCAATTCCTCCATGCTCCCTGGTCCATTTCCTGTGCGATGGGCCGATTCCACCACACCCAGTCTCGCCGCCCTTCTGCATCTCTGGCTAAATCAATGGCTAACTCTGAATCCCGATGTTGCATTCCATCTAGTCTGGCAAGAAAGCGAAGAAGACACAAGTTCAAGAAAACATCTCTCTTGGCCCCCAGGTGCGCGAGGGTGAGCTCGTGTTCGGCGTTGCGCACATCTTCGCCTCGTTCAATGACACTTTTGTCCATGTGACTGATCTGTCGGGCCGTGAAACGATGGTCCGCGTGACGGGTTTGTACTCTGGCCATTTCAAAGGACACACGATAGCATGCTAACCATGATGAGCCCTGATGCTTTGTAGGTGGTATGAAGGTGAAGGCCGATCGTGATGAGTCTTCTCCCTACGCCGCCATGTTGGCTGCTCAGGATGTCGCTGCCCGATGCAAGGAGCTTGGCATCACCGCCCTCCACATCAAGATGCGCGCCGTCGGTGGTAACGGTCCCAAGACCCCCGGCCCCGGTGGACAGTCTGCCCTCCGTGCCTTGGCCCGTGCTGGCATGAGGATTGGTCGTATTGGTAGGTGTTCTCGCTTTCTTCTCGGTCGACCGTTCCATTGGATACATACTAACATGCGATTCTACCTTGCTAGAGGATGTGACCCCTATCCCCACCGACTCTACCCGTCGCAAGGGTGGTCGTCGCGGTCGCCGTCTGTGAGCAGCTTTCCCCGGATCTGCTCACTTTATTGTGCTCCTCATTTTCGTCCCTCTTTCTTTCCCTTTTGTTGCTTATATAATAAAACGACCCTCTTAACCATGAGTTTTTTTAAAGTAATAAAAATGGTCTGTCTCCTTTCGTCCATGGTCCTCGCATTCCCAAGCTCTACTCACTCATCTCTAGCTCCTCAAACGACCTATATTTTCTATTTTTGAGGGGAGGGTGTCTCGCCTTGTGGAGTCCATTTTCGGGAACTCCTCAAAATTGTTGAGGGCAGGATGAGAGGAGACTCTAATCCAAGCTTGCAGCTTGGAACACGAAGTTCCTCCTCTTTAAAATAGCCTTCAGGCATCCATCCATTGTCGTTAGGTCTTTTAGCATCCATCTAGTCGATTACCATGGGTCCCAAGCTCGATCCCAATGAGGTACAGCCATCCTCTTTGTCTCCCACCCCCTCCCTCCTTGATGGCACCCTAAATGCCCCTATATCTCCTGACCAAGGAGGAGAAGCAGTCGCCTCCATCACTAATGCATCTCATCGCTAACTAGGTCAAAATCCTTTACCTCCGTACCACGGGTGGTGAAGTCGGTGCCTCCTCCTCCCTCGCCCCCAAAATCGGTCCCCTCGGTCTCTCCCCCAAGAAGGTGGGTGAAGACATTGCAAAGGCCACCGGCGACTGGAAAGGATTGCGTGTCACCGTCAAGCTGACGATCCAGAATCGTCAGGCGGCCGTCAGTGTCGTGCCTAGCGCAAGCTCACTGGTCATCAAGGCTCTGAAGGAGCCACCGCGTGATCGCAAGAAGGAAAAGAACAGTACGTACGATGCCTCGTCCTGTGGCCCCACTCCCTTTTAACGGCTTTTTTCTCCTGTTTTTAGTCAAGCACACCGGAAACCTTTCCCTCGATGATGTGATTGACATTGCCCGTCAGATGCGATTCAAGTCATTGGCACGGGAGCTTAAGGGTACCGTAAAGGAAATTCTCGGAACATGCTTCAGCGTTGGATGCACTGTCAACGGTAGGCATTCTCTATTAGCCCCGGACATTCACCTGGGTCTTGCTTAACTCTTCTACCTCCATCATTTTAGGACTAAGCCCGAAAGATATCAGCGATCAGATCGAGGATGGCGAGATCGAGATCCCCGACGAATAAATCTCTTTGTTTTTCCTACATTTGTGCGTGTTTTTTTCTCTTCTAACAAGGATTTTGTTGTGTATATTCTTTCTCAAGTTATCATGCTATTTCCTTTTTGCCCTTGGATGGAAGAAAAAAAAAAGGTCGAGTGATATGAAATATGGATCTAGATAGGTTCCTTCGTGCCCCCTCATAGTATTATAATTGAAATGGACCAAAAACTTGAGTCACCTTCCGACCAAAAGCTCCCATCAGGCACCAGGTAAGGTGCAAGGAAACAGGAGACGACCTTTCAATGAAAAGACACTTTGGATTATTCCAGGCATTCTCCCCGTATTTTATCGTGATGTTTCGATAACTAGAAGAAGCACCTCTAAGTTTGCTAAACAAATGCAAATCGAGATATTCGATTATTTTAAATACCTCGAAGAAACAGATAGGTGATAGAAACCAGGTCTTTTACGCGAATGTTCTAACGATAAGCTTGGCGAGATATATAACGATTAAAGAAAGCTCTAAGTGGCAGCACTCCCATGATATCATGGAGCTATTTCAAAAGATATGGCATGCGAAATTTTGCTCCCCTATCTCCCATGTTAAAGGCCTCCTCACCAAGTCTATACTATGCAATCTCAAGTCAAACGAGACAGGCTATCAGTAGGTGTATTTAGCTGAAGGAGGGACCTTTGGGGGGGACTAGCCACGTTGGAATTCTATCCTGGATGGGCTTCGGTTCCTGAATAAAATTCCAGGATTGACTAATGGAAATATCGGAATTCAATTCGAAAGGGCCAGGAAAACTGGCCATCGATTCCGACCGAAGCTTTGGGCGGTCCCTTCCAATTCATGTCATTTCGTGGCTTATCTTTTTTCACCTTGTAAATATCCATAGAAAATCTCTGTTCGCCTCCCCCCCTTTCGTTATTCGCGACCCAGTTTGGATCTCTCGCAAACATCAGATCTACTATGTTAACAGGGCACGTCCGACGATCCCTCATCAATAGCAGGGCATCTCTTGCGTACAATAGCCGCCTGGCCTTCTCCTCCTCCTCTTCGTTGTCATTCTCGACCCCCAATCGATCTCCCACCCCCTCCCCCTCCCCAGCTTCCTCTAATGCGCAATCCGCTCAGCGATCATCTTCCCAACCCGCCCAACTCGACTGGAATACCTATTTCACACTCCGCCGTCAGCGTCGCCTTTATGAGCGTGCTGCCGCCATTCCATCCACCCTAGCGGGTCTTTCCGTCGGTGGTGCCTACTTCTTCTCACAGGAGATCGACATCACGCAAACCCACACCCTGATTGGATTAGATCCCGTGACCACATGTGTTATCTACACGATTCTGTGCGGGGCTGGCGGGTTGTTGTTGGGCCCGGTGGCGGGGAATGCAACGTGGCGCCTCTTCCACCGTCGCATTCTCAACGAAATGGACAAGGTAACATTGGCGAAATGATGGTTGGACGAATGCTTTCTGAATCACTAATACTGCCCTTCGCCTCATGTTAGAGAGATAAGGCATTCTATGAGCGCATCGTCAGAAACAGAGCCGATGCATCGCTCAACTCGTTCCGCAACCCCGTTCCTGACTATTACGGCGAGAAGATCAAGAGCGTGGCCGAGTACAGGACATGGTTGCGGAAACAGCGTGAGCATCAGCGCAAGGGGACATTTGGAGGCCGAGCAGAGGAAGAATAAAGGAAGGGGGAGGATTTTTCTCTTCGAGTGCTGCAACATATATTATAAATAAACCTAGATTTTTAGAACTTATAACATCAGAGCCGCCAAGAACACCCCTCCCACCCTCTCACTACCTCTTTCCACCCTGGCAGCCTGTGGAGTTTGGCTGACCAAGGATATCTGTGGGAGGCGATATGGCACAATAGAAACGGCTCGGATTTGGAAACGGTGCCTCTCCGGTTTACGAAGTCAAAAGGGAGGAAGGGGCGGGAGAGGGAGAGGGCAGGGATAACCAGCCCTCTTTTTGGACAAAAAACTCAAGAGCATTCCAGCGTAAAAGATACGAAATCAAATTCAATCATACAGTGAAATAAACATAAACATCCCCTAGGTGGTCAACGCCTTCGTGACATCGACTCCCCTTATACGTCCACCCACTTTGTCGAAAAATTCCTTCGCCGTCGGATCGTTTTTCGAGTGCTTATCGACGTAAATCACGACCAGCAGGGCGTGCGTATCCATCTGGGCAATGAAATAGGTGGCACCGATATGTCCATCGTAGAAGTACAAGGGGCCGGTCCGTGCAAAATCGGCGAGCTCGCAACTACCATCCTGTATTAGCGAGATGACGTTGGGCCAATGTTCTTTAGGCGGGTTCTGATGCATATGAGTGGAAAAGACGGTAGAAGAGTCAATCAAACAGTAGCGGTGGAAAGAGAGCGGAGAAGAGGAAGGAAGGGGAGGGGGAAGGCAGAGGCCACCCTCCCCAAAGAAACCAAACCATCGTTTCATCCAAAACTTACCTCTGGATAACAGAAAATGCACGGGAAAGAATCCAACCCGGTCGGCCTCACATAGGGCTCCCCTGGCATGCCATAGCCTCTGGGATAGAAGCGCACGTCATCGGTTACCTTGTACAGCAAGCACACGTTATGGGCCCCAGACCGTTTTCGAAAGTCTCTTATCCTACACTCACAACAACCAAAGAGGGAGGGGGGGAGGGTCGTCAAAATGCACTTAAAATAATAAAAACTAACACGATTGTATACATGGTATAAAGGCTCTCCTCTCCTTTTCGAGCGTCCACTTTTCGCCACAGTGTCCTTAAATCTCCCCCCAGTATCATCTCGGTCTCCAGTAGTGTCCCCATGAAATAGAGTGTCAGCTTGCTGTTGAGATGGGCGAGATAACGCGGAAACCATGCGAGAATGAAGGGAGTTGTGCTGGTCTTGTGCCTTTTGGAGAACCTCTGCATTAGAAAAAGACAACCCATCATGTAAGATAAAACAACCTTGGAATCAGACTAATTATGCAGCCGCTACCTCAGCAGACGCGAAAATTCCCAGTCCCCCTAGCGATCTCTCGCTCCATGACCGTTCACTCGCGCCATCGTCTTTTAGCTTCTACGCAAATAAAAACCAAACCAATCACCCGTATCAATACAGTGCTGGATTTTTTTTTTTTGTTTCTTAGTTTACGCTACCTCCAAATTTTCCCGCCGGCTTATTAAAGCGCTCAGCTTTAAAATCTCCATCTTACAGAGATACAAATTCGAGGTCGCATCCTTTAGGCTATAGTCTGCAATAGCATCCCTCGCAGTAAGAAGATATTGCAAGGTTTTGAGCTCATACTCCATGGTGGTGAGAAGAGTACCGAGTGTGTATCCCTGTATAGATGAGAGCTGCATCTGCGCCTGGGAAATGACCTCTCGGATAGGGGCGGAGGAGTCCTCAGGTCTCAGGATGGATAATGAGCGATATCTAACAAGATGCAAAGCAGCGCAAGGAGACACTTTAATAAGCGATTTGGGTTTCAAGTGAGAGTCCATAATTACATATCCATCTGTGTTTGTCGGATTTGAGCAAACTCCTCCAGCTCTTTGTATAACACAGCAAGTAATTGAGAATAATTCTCGGGGCGCTCTTGGAGATGGCGAAGCTCTCTGGCCGTGTTTAACCGAAAGTCGGAATATATTGTGTCGAGGGGCTATGGGCATGAAAACTTGGTATTAAAGGGCAGCATGAGAAAGACACGAGGGTGCATGCTCACATCTTGATTCTTGCGTTGGCTTGTTTTGAGAAAGGCGAGGGAAGTGTACAAGGATTCATTGGCGCGCAATTTGATGAGAAGGCTGCCTGCGAAGGAATGAGTCTGTCTCATTTCAAACCATTAACCCAAGCGCTTTCACTCTTCTGCATTCCGATGGAAATTTAAGCGTACCTTTGCAATCTGTTCTCCCACGCGAGCAGCTAGTTCATAATCGAGGCATCCGAGCGCGTGAAAGTAATCACGAAGAAGCTCTTCGAGCCCCTCTGTTTCCATGGCAGGAGGTTTGAGATGATTAGTGGAAGGTTTATTAGAGCAAGAAAGTCTGGTAAAATAGAAAAATGAAGCTCCGAAATGAATCAAACGTAGCAGTCCCCATTACGCGGTGTTGGCAAAAGGGTGCTCTAGGTAGAAATGGATCGAAAAAAAAAATCATGGGTATTAAAACAGATTAAGTGAATAGACGTTGAAAGAAGGGGAAAAATACAAGGATTAGAATAAAAGAAATGGAAAAACGAATAAGAAGAAGAAGAAAAAGAAAGAGAAAAAATTAAGGAAAACGCACGACATCAACTACTCAACTCCTCGCCGAACTCTGGAACCTCCCATTCATTCTCATGCTCGGACTTCTCAAATATTCCGTCTTGCCAGCGTTTCTCGGTCTTCTCGCTTGGAACCACCCTCACGGCTCCGCAGCACACCTCCAAAAAGCCCAAGATCTCCTCGGCCTCCACCTCCAGCTTCCAATCAATGAACCCGAGCAGTGTCCTCTCCAGCTTCAGCAAGCTGGCGACCGAGGGAGAGCCAGGGACCAGGAGCGAAAAACGGTATGCGGTATTCAGGTGCCATTGAGCATCAATGTCGCGGTAGATGGAAGAATAGGAGAGCGAGGAGGAAGGGGAGTTGGAGGAGGAGGAGGATGGGTTATGGACACGGAAGTAGAAATAGAAGTACTTGAAGGCTATGATGTATGCTATGAGCACGAGTCTCTGAGTGCAGCCCATTGCGCCCTGGGCCGCTGGATATTTCTAGACACCGAGGACACGAAAAAGATTAGTGGAAAAGCGGTGCCAAGGCTTGCGCCGGGAAACAGGCAAGGGGGGGTAGCTACCGATTTTAACTTGTCCAGGTAGGACACCGCCAATAATAGGATTGCCGTTGGGCAAGATGCAGGCATTGGGCTATGAGAGTTATCGGGGGAATGCAAAGGATTCGGATGGATCAGATGCGTGGGGGTGTAATGGAGTAGAGAGCGAAGTAGATGGCAAAGGCCATGGTGATGCCCGTCCGGGGACGCAGACCAGGGCTCCCACTGCGAGAGGGTGTGTTTCGCAATGGAGGCTAGAAGATGGAAAGAGCAGAGAAGAGTAAGTCGGGTGGAGGGCGAGAAGCAGATAACCAATGCTAGCTACCGATGGCCTTCCAATTTAGCGTGCGCCCATCCAGGAATTCTGCGATTCTGGACAATTCTCTTGCCTGCACGAGGTTGGTCACGTAAGGGTCGTTGAGCTGGATGGCCAGCGCGAGCGTCGACGATGAGCTCATGTAATGGCTGTGGTCATGATTCAGCGCCGCCAAGTGAGAAAGGGAGACCAGCGGATTGGAGAAGGCCGTGAGCAAATGGCGAGGGAGGGGCTCGGGGGCCGGCTTGTGCATTAGGCCGATGGAGAGGTGGGCTAACCTTTATTTTGCTTTTACGCTACGGTTTGTAAACAAAACACGTTAGGGTTGGGTTCGGCCGTGGTCTTGCTTAAACTATTAAGCAAGCGGCGACCATATATATACAAAAGAGTGCTAATTTGCCAAAAGGGACGGCTCTTCGAAGGTTCTCTGTGAATTTGTCATGCGAAAACCCTGCAAACCCGTGCTACGGTTTGTCAAAACGACAAGCTCAAGCTTTTTTCGTCCAAGAATGCGTTTTCAAACTCGGCCATCTCACCGGCCGAGCGTCGCGCTTCGGCATAGGAGACAGCCAGCGTGTTTTTCGGGCTTGCGGTGGCGATCTCATTCTAGGAAACCATTTGTCATAGGCTCAGATGGCGCACCGAGGCTGTGTCAAAGGAGGGGGAATATAAGGAAGCGCCAGATCCCAATCACCCATCGATAATGCCACACCGCAGAGCTGAGAGAGAAAGCGGCGATGGGTTTCAGCTGCGCTGAGGTTCGGCGGCCGACGCCAGTCCCTCATCTTTGTGGCACCGCCCCCCCCCCCCATTCGCGCCGGCGATGTTCTGAGGGCAGCGCGAGAAGCGCGTGCCCGCCCTCGTCTCCACCGCGGACGAAGACGTGGGCAAGGGGCTCGCCGCCCGGAGAAATATTCTCGGAGATTTCAAACCGGATAGATGGGGAGTGGCCGCTATTCACAGCCCCTCCCGCGCTTTCATAGTCCGCAGCCCCCCCCTCGCCAAGTCGGCTATTCGGAGGAACCCCAGCCAGACTTTCGCGCACAATCCGGTGAGGTAATGCGCCAGGACAATGATTTGGAAGGAAAGTCGGTCGATGACTTGCCTATTCAACCAGGACGGGGTGACACAGTTAAGCTCAGCGGATGACTGTGTCTGTGCAATGCAAATCCCCACTTTGTTTACACCACTTCAATCCTAACTTTAATAACTCCTCTTTGAAACACTAGGCGCCCTGAGAAGAAACCAAGGGCAAAAAGGAAACGCGAAAAACAAAAGCAACAAGTGGATACGGAGACGCGTGGAATCCGCGCTAAAACTAAGACATCATAATGCAAGATAATGGAGGTATATAAACTGACTATAGAACAACATTACGAAATTCCAATATGGCAATAAGAAAAAAGGCAAAGCCCCAATCTCCCCCCCGATGCCCGCATCCAAATCCCTAATTCAAATCCAATGCCATATGATCGGGATGCGCCCGTCCGTCAGACTGTCTGCAATGCGTTTAAATGCGGCAGGCGATAAATCCAGATCTCCATGGTTGCAATCCATGCACTGATCCACAATTCGGACTCGAATTTTCCCCTTGGGGCCTTTGACAAGGGCCTCGCGGCCGCAGTAGCGATGCTTCGCTAGGCCCCTCTCCCCCCTCTTGTGCAGGCAGTGCTTCGTGGTACATTTGGGGGAGGGATGCTTGTTCGAGCTCGCCGACTGTGAACGGCGAGGGCGAGCAGGCTCTTTCTTTCGGCGGGCTCCTCGGGGCCGGTCGTGGTGTTGAGACGGATTCGGATGGCCCGACTCTCGGGCCTGGTTCTCTTTCGCATTGCTGATTTTCCCATTCGGGCTCTTGTTGGTAGCATGCTTCTGGTTGTGTTCTTGGCTGCGGTGAAGCCCCTTGTCGGATCGGTTCCTCTGCTTACGAACTGGGCTGCGGCTGGTGTTAATGCCGGGATGATTATCGGGATGGGGAGGGTGTTTCCCCTTGGCCCCTTCTCTTCCCTTCTCTTTCCTCACTCTGCGCCCCCGCTCTCGCTTGCTCTCCGAAAATTGAGGAGAGTTTAGCGCCGCGACGTACTCCCAGTTCTGATGCATCCTGCCACAAGCGCCGACCGAATCGTCCACCATGTAATAGGTACCGTCTCCCTTGAATGGTTTCCCCGCGGGCTTCTTTTTCTTTTTCTTCTTTTTCTTTTTTTTTAACTTGTTTTGTTGATCCTTCTTTTTTGCCTCCTTTTTCTTTTTTCGCTCGGGGCGAAGCTCCTCTTCCTCCATAAAAAAATCGCCCGCTGCTTCCGAGGAAGGAAACCCGCCCAGCGAAATTTCGGCCATATGCTCCCTGTTGGTCCCCTCCACTTCCTTGATGATGTCATGGGTTAGCTCGGTCGCAACCTCTGCAAAGGGGACCGATAAACCAGACTCGGACATCGAGGGATCGTCTTCGGAAAAGTCGAACTCTCGTTCAAATCCATAAGGGGGAGGATGAAAGGAATGGTAGGGCGCTGGGCGTCGGTGTCGTGTCTTCACCCTGCTCCATGCCGTGGTGTTGGATTTGCTTTTGGGGAGGGCGGAAGAGTGCCGCGAAGAAGGTGATACAGCTATAACTTTATCAAGGCCATGGCCCACAAGTTTGGTAGCAGGTTTAAGGAATGAGCCACGGACGAGTCTTCCTCGCTTGGAAAATCCGGGGGAATATCTATCCAGTGGCGGCAAGGGCTGGGCCTGGGGAAGATAAGAGATGGAGATGGGAGAAACCGAACGGAAAAGAAGAAGTTGGAGTGCTATTACGATAAGTATAAACATCGACCAGCGACAAAAAATGGGTTCTTGGGGAGGAGGGGTGGAAAAGGTTGGGCTAGAATAAGCTTCCAGAGCTCGCAGCACGCAGCAGGTGGTGGGTCTAGATATGGGCTGGCATGTATTTAGGAGGTACGCCAGCACACATCAAAAGGACACTAGCAAAAGTAAAGAGTGAGGGGATAGCTTTCAGGAGAGAACTCGAAACTATTAAGGGGTATTATTAAAATATAGGTATAAAGGAAAACAGCCATAGACAAGTATCAGAGGCTATCGGCCCCAATGAGATGCTCCTAGACGCTAGCCTAGTTTCGTGGAAGCTAACGTGGAATTCAACGGGAATGTCCTTGAATTCAAGGAAGAACACGAATAACAGGGAAAAAATAAAAGACAAAATTGGGCGAAAAGTCACATTCGTTTCGCATTTAAAGTTCTTACATTATCAAAAGCGGTCATTCCAACGGGTTACAAATTAAGAATTGGTATTCAATTTGCATTCAGAGCCGCTTCAGATGAGGGTGGCACAGCGGATGACGTCCCCCTAGCCCAAACACATCTAAATTTTCAAGCTATCTCGATAACCCCCCCCCCTCATCCTCAAAATTCTCTTCATCGAGAACTAAGCAGATAAATAATGGCAGACACACACAATGAAGAGCATGCAGCTGCTCATCATAACCAAGACTGCATCGGTTCCGTTGCGAAAAATGGATTGATTTTTGGTGGGATCGGTCTTGTTGTGTCTGCATTCCAGAACGCGAGCGACTTACATACGCGGGGCGCAATGGGTGTATTCACTAGGACAGGAGGCACAATCGGGTTCTTCGGTGAGTTCCACCCCTTCCATCTCTTCCGCTGTGAGGCGATGGAAGAAGAGAGATGAACTTGGGTTTATGCTTTCGATGGGTGCATAACTAAATGGATGCTTTTCATTGCCTTGATGCATCTTTAGCCGCAATGGGTGGCATTTTTGCCGGTGCAGAGTGTGCTGCCTCGGCAGTGCGCGGAAAGGATGATATGTGGAATAGTGCTATTGCCGGATGTGCTGCTGGTGTTCTTGCCGGCGTCCGAGGTAATTTTTTTATTCTCCAGATCTAGTTTCTCGTGTATTCTTGAGACCGCTACTTGCAAGAGGCGATTTTGTTTCGGGCCTTTTGAATATGTCTCTCCCTTCCCATCGCATAATGAAATTTGTGTTAGAGCCCTAATCGTGATCTTGCTATTAGCTCACTCCTTTGCGACCATGTGCGGAGCCTGCGCTGCCATTGGCGGCACCATGGCTGCATACGAATACGGCGGCGCAAACATCAAAGGTGCACTCGCCAACATGACGGAGGAGCAGAAGAAGAAATGGAGAGAATCCTTCTTCAAACAGTCTGCGGCGGAGAAGAATGAATAGGAGAGGGGACAATGTAGATGAGGCTGTGTCGTTATATTTGTTATTTTTCCGTCATAGAATTTTTTTATAATTGATAAAAAATAAAACAAAACATTCATATATCATTCTAGCCGGCCCTGTTTTTTTCTCGAGCACAATGAGGTTTTGGGTGCTCTATTTCATCCACTTTCTCGATATGCTGTAGAAAAGCAGGGTTGCAGCGTCCTTAACATGTCCGGTCCTTTGGGGTGCTTCTACGTAGACCTATGACTGGTGATGTGACCGACCCGTCTATTCTAAAGCGAGCAGTCGTAGTCTCTGATAAGGAAGAGGAGGGGGCATGTTTCATACCACTGTGCCTTGCGTGTCCCAAGAGCCACTGGTTGTCTCCAAATAGGTGCAAAATTCCTATTCAATTGCCATGAAAATGGGGGCTTTCCATAGCAGTAGTTGCAAGAGGGAGGCTACCCTGATCCTCTTTTGATGTTTACCAAGACCAAGTGACTATTCTCATGACGGAGAAAGGGACCATAGGATTTGATCTCGGTATCATTGGGATTTCGGGACTCATATTAAATGTGCATACCAAGCCTCTCGAAGCTTATTAAGGACTGCTCTTTTGCGACTTGCTACCAACGTGCCCTCTAATCTCGTTCCTTCATTTCCTAATCGACGCAACGATGTTCCCATTTTTGTATTTTATACCTCGACCAAAGCCATTCAACTACACCTCGCTGATCCGTGAGTTGGCATGCATTGTATTTTCTCGGAAATCGATTGTCGTAATGCTACTTACCGCCTTCGTCCTATTCGAGTTTTAAAAAGCCCACGATTTTTATTTTCGTTTGTTTTGTAGAAGGTTATACCTTGTACCAAATTCTATTGCATTCATTTCCTCCTTCCATCCAAGAATTGTTTCCTGATCAAAGCTTCATGCCACCATTTGGACATCTCTTTCCCTTTGCGGATGCCGTGGAGGTGGAGAGTGAGCAGAGGTGCCTTGGTATACTGTACTTTATTCACACATCAAAAATATATTCTTATTTTAATACAAGTGCATTCTTTTTAAAACGAAACAAAAAAAAACGACCAAAGACCATCAGCACGAACACACACACATATCTATGCATATGCATTTCTTTTTTGTAATCGAAACGTCGACTCTTGCAGTGATATTTTCATTTTTCATTGGCGTCCTGCTTCAGACCGATTCTATTTCCAAGCACGGGATACAGGCATTAGCACCGGGCGATTCCTAACAACACACCAGCGAGTACTTACCGAAAGTGCTCCATCGATCCATCAAAAACAGCTCCAAGTCTCTCCACCCGTCTCCCACCCTCACAAGAACTCTCGCCCCGCCTTTGTCTCCACCCAGCGCGTTCGCCTCGTGTTTGCCGCCATTTCCGCGCTTGAACCGCGCTAGTCGGCAGAGGTAGGTTTCGCGCCCGGTCCCAAACTTGTATCTTCCCGTTTCATCCGGGGAGGACGCGATGCGGAGGCATTGCACTTGCACAAGGGACTGGGACAGGATCCGTGCTACCGCCTGGTCGAGCGGGTCCCTGGGATCGGGGGAGTAGGGCGCCCGGTTCGGGTGAGAGTGAACGAAGATAGGGGGCGGCTGATGCGGGTGTTTTGGTGGCCCGTGGGGCGAGGCTTTTGGGTGGGCGGCGAGAGCAGACAGGGGGGAGGTGGGGGTGCGCGGTCTCGGGGGCGACGAGCAGGAGGATGCAGAGGTACAACTAGAGAGCCGTCGGTCTATGCTTACGTCGGTGTAGTCTGATCTCTCCGAGGTGGTGGGCGACGGCTGGTGATCGAACGGGATGGGGGGGATGGGCGGGGGGGTGCTCGGTTTATGCGCCCTGTTGGTCCGTGAGGAGGGCCGGGATGCCCGCGCCGCAGTGGATGGGTACCGCTCAGACTCAGCCGAGGGCCTTCGCATCCCATGCAAATTCAGGTCTGGGCCCGGCGACGGGCTCGTCCCGTTGCGCGTTCTCGAGCGAGATCGCGAGCGCGAGAGGGAGCGTTCCACCGCCGCCACCCCACGAGATGGGGGCCTGTCCAGGAAACTTTGACCCGGAGGAGAGTCCATTTTTGTCGAGGGGTTCCAACGTGGGCGATCACCGAGTCTAGGCGAGAGGGTGGAGGCGGAGGAGCTTCGAGAGGAAGGGCGGCTCTTGGATTTGGCCGTGAGGGTGAGGTTGCTTCTCGCCGCAGCATCAGATGGCCGTCTTAGCTGGCCAAGCGAGGCTCTTCGTGTGAGAGCGGGGGCGGCCGGAGGGAGCGCCTGGTTTCCGCTCGGCGGGGGGTGCAATAGGGAGCTAAGCTTTCGCTCAATCTCCTCCAGAGTTTGCTTCAGCCGGACCCACTGGTCTCGTATGCGTATATGCCGATACGCGACCTCCGGATCGATCATCCCTTTGCTCGCGATGCTGTTGGCAAGCAGGTGAATCATGCGCTCGATAGCAGGCTCGTAGTAGCAGCGCTTAGCCTCGAGCGTTTTGGCAAACTCGTGCACCGAATCGCTCGGCACCTCCTGGGATGCCTTGAGGGAGGAGCAGGATTTGGAGTGACGCAGCTTGCCCCCCGCGGCCAAAGAGGGCCGCTGGGCGGTGGATGGTGCATGCGCGGTGAGCTTCTCGCCCTGGACCAGGGCCGCGCTCAGTTGCCGCATCATCGACATGACTTGGCCAGCGATGTGGTTGAAGAAAGCCAGCCACCGATCCTCTTTAAGCTGCTCCTTCAGATCATCAAGCTCTTTCTTGAGCGTCTCCCATCGGCCCTGGACGTGCTTATACTTCTTCTCCAGCATCCCGCCCAGGTCCCGCGGCGCATCCGGGCCAGTAAGGCGGGCATAGACCCCGTCGATTCGGGCGAAGAGGGGCTCGACCCTGGCGTCTATCTGCGCCAGCCAGAGTTCGTCCTCGGCCTTTCGGTCCTCAAAGCCCCCGCACGGCCCGTGGTGCAGGTAGGCGTGGGTGAGCAGGCGGTCCTCGTGATAGCGGAAGATGGTGGTCGAGAGCTCGTCTATCCCGTGCAACACCTCGTCCATTTCGGCCTGGAGCTCCCGCTGCGCCTTGGTGTCGTTCATCTCCCGCCGCACCTCGCCGAGAAGCAGCTGCAAATCCTGCCAGCCTTCCTTTGCGCGCGCAACCGACTCAAACGCCTCCTGTGCCATTTGGACACCCTCCGCACGCGGTTCCGTCTCTGCGTCCAGCTTCTCCGAGAGCCGCTGCTCCACCTCGCTTACCACCTCAAACACGGCGCCAAACTCCGCCAGAACCCCCTCCAGCTCCACCGCATCCTCCATGGGCAACAATCCGATGGTGCACATCTCTCGGACGCTTACGCGTAAAGACCGAGTTGCAATGGTTGCCGCGCGTACGAATTTCAGAATCACGCACGCGCACTCGTGCAGCCGCCGGGCAATGTCGAGAGTGGAGATGCAATCGTTGTAAAGGGTCTGGCAGAGATCGGCCTGAGGATTGGGAATGGCGCGTAGGGCAAACAGCCGGAGCTCGAAGTCGTCGCGAAGGGAGTTGCGATTTGCGCGGTCGACAATGTGGAGATGCGCGGGATCTTTTGACGGGGGCGCCGCCGCCCTGGGATCTTCCTCCTCCATACCGATGAGACAATGGGACACTGCAAGATAGACAAAGGCGAAAAAGAACGAAGATGGGATGGAAAGAATGGTGTGCAGAGCTAGAGAAATGGTGGGGAAGGAGGGGAAGGAGGAGAGCAAGTGGCCAGGTGACAACTTGCGAGATGTCAAGGGGGGGAGAACAAGAAATATGGGGAAGACAACAGAACCTTTCGAAAAGGAAGAGGATCGTAGCGCGGTTGATTAGCAGGGTTTGAATTTAATTTGGTGCATCGACAAATATGGCTACCAGACCTTACCGAGCAATGCTGCTTTTGGATTGATGAACTGCTGCTAGCTGTTCATTTTGTTTAAGCGCATCATACATCTCCAGCGAAACCATGATTTTTTTAATTTCCTTGCCTTAATTGTCGAAAGCCTTCGCTTGCAATCCAACCCTTCGCAGAATGTTTCTCTCCAGCTCCCCCGCTTGTTGCCTTGAGCTCGTGGCGCAGCTCTCTCCGCAAAACCAGCTTGTCTAGCGCTGTCGCCATTTCCTATCGCCTCTTCTATGAGCGCGTGCCAGCCACCTTCCGTGGGTCCCAATTGGCCCGACAGGTCAACCTCGGGCCACAGAGGCACAAATTGTCATCCAAAAAAGCCACGTTCAACCTTTCTATCGAAAAACGGTCCCCTTAACAAGCCATCCAAAATATTTCAGAAAGGGCTGAAAGCACCAGGCTAAAAGTGCTACTAAATTCCTTGGGTCTCGCACTTTCTTGCAATTATTGATCTCCACCTCGGCATTTTCGATAAATAGCATTCCCATCCTCCTAATAGTTAGATCTTCTCACCCATCTCTGCTTGTATATATTTATAATTCACAATCTAGACTTAGAAGTGCAAACATCATGGATGATGAACCTTTACTTTTTGAGGGATTCTCGAGACAGGTAAAAATTATAAAAACACTTTGGTGCTCTTCTCCTTTCTCTCCCAGCTTTGTTAGAGCGTGACGATTTGTTAACTTTTCATCCTTTCCATCCTAATGGTTCGTAGGATCACTTAATCGAGCAGCTTGTGTCCATTGTTGTCATTGGATTTGTTGCCATAACCGCTTTCCTCACAATCCTACATGGGCTCGTCTCCTCCTTTATCTTTCTTGTATTTGGAATGTGCATCGTGGGGTTTGCGGTGCTCCTCATTACACTGGTAAATGATTTCCCATCTTTCTGTCAACATAAACTCGCAAGCAAACTCCTCATGCCCGCCATGTCTTCTTAATAGCTTCGATGGTATAGGTCAGGCGATCTGGAGCCCAAATTCAGGTGGTATATCCTTGCGCATGCTATTCTGTTGACACTTCTTTCCTGCGTGGCCAACGTGTATATATATTATCCGTATTCGGGTTCATCGGTAGCCTCGGATACTACCGCTCTCCCTAGTTAAGCCCTAGCACTCATAATCTAATCTTCATAACAATAAAATAAAATATCACCTCTCTCACGTTGTCAAGCTGGCGTTCCACCCCATGGAACTCGGCGAAAGCTGGCCTTGCCTACAGAAGCTGGGCCACAAAGCCGCCTTCTCCCCTTGAGGAAGCTGGTAATCAAGCCAAGAAATTAAGCCATCCGTCGGGTGTGCTCTCGGTGGAACTTGCCACGGGGAGAAAAATTCCCGCGTCAATACACGAAATCGTTTTCTAAGCCATACTCTGGCCTCGGGGGGATCCAATCACGCGAGGCACCGTGTTTTTTTTATTTCTCTTGTGCTTGCCTCCACCATCCATACGTGAGAGATCATCTGCATTCGGCTGCTCAAGTAGTCAATGGAGGGCCCGCGCATTAGCCAGTTTCTCCCCGCCATTAAATGCTCCGACTGCGGCATTGATGTCGAATTCCGCAAGCTGGGCGAACATGTGTGCTCGGGCGCTCCTCCCCTTCCGAGTTTGTCACCATCTCCCAATCAAAAAGGCAATTGGATAATCTTGTATTGAATGACCCTTGCAGCGGCATTCTAATCCTGCCGATTATTTTAATTAACAGATAACCATGTTGAGCTGCCATCGACGCTGAAGAAGACCACATCCAAACCCAAACCCTCTCCTCTCCCTACAGGTTAGATGATGATTGCCTCCTCTAATCTATTTTTCCGTGGACTTACCCATCTCGCTCTCGCATCTAGCCCAAGACTTTCTTTCCACAGGCTACCACACCACCCTCCCCCTCAGCTCCCCGAACATCTCCTCCTCATCGCAACAGAGCGCTCCCCGCTCTCCTTATGATACGCATTCCACCTCTCGTTATAACGATCTACCCCGGCTCAACTTCACCTCCGCCTCTCCCCGCTACGACAGCATGGCCAGCAAATACGGGGACCGTATGACCCCACCCGCTACTGGGGAATCCCCCATCTCTCCTGTCACAAAATACGGCGATTATTTCCGCCGACCATCTCACAAAGAAGAACAGCCTCTTCCGCAGAGCCCAAGATCACCCTTGCCGAAGGAAAGAGAGAAAGAATACATGGAATCGCCGCGAGAGCGCCATACCCCCCACCCGTTCCCTCCCATGGCCCCTCACCCTACCTCGGAGCCCCTGTCGCACTCACTGCAACAGCACCCGCGGCGAGAAGACTCGTGGCGCGAAAAAGAGGAAACCCGATCGAGAGCGGAGGAGCGGGGGCGAGAGGGCGTGGACCGGACCAGGGAACCGCCGAGGCAGATGTCGGGAGACAAACCGAGGAAGAAAACCGCGGATACATTCGACCAGTTGCTCGAGGATCTGCGAAAGGAGATGGGAGATGTGGGGCTAGAGGTGGGCGCAGCCGAAAAATGTGCCTCTTGGTAGGTGGCTCCGGCCTCGTCGAGCTGCGTCTCATTCTTAGGTGACTGAAACCCTTTTGCTTGCGTTTTTTTTTTAGCAATGAGCCGATCCACACCAAACCTCTCTACTCCCTCGGCAGACCCTATCACCCCGGCCATCTTCGCTGCTTTCATTGCAACGTGGCGATTGATGCCTCGGTAGGGCACGCGGACTATGCCAAGCGTACATACTGTCGACGATGCTTCACCACCGTTTTCCTGCCCAAGTGCCCTGCCTGCCAACTCCCGGTGGAGGGGCAGGCTGTGTGCTCCAGCGACGGCAAACTCGAGGGGAAATGGCATGCCAAGTGCTTTGGGTGCACCGTGTGCCGTAGCCCCTTCCCCGACCGGAGCTTTTATGTGTGGGAGAACAAGCCCTATTGTAAACGGCACTATCACCAAGCGAATAATTCCCTTTGCAAGTGTTGTGATGAGCCCATTGAGGGTCCATGTGCGCAGACATTTGAAGGATGGCGGTTCCATCCTCCCTGCTTCACCGTAAGTATCCCCCTCCCCCTTCAAGCTTCATCTCTTGGACCTTCTCAGCGTCTCGATGGCCCCCTAACGCAAATGTATTCATTAGTGTGTCGTGTGCCGGAGCCCTATCACCGACGTGTACTACATGGTGGAGAAGAAGTTCTACTGCGAGGCCCATGTTGAAAGACAAAGAAGAGCCGAACGACGACGCACCATGTTCAGAGAGATCTGATAATTTCTTGATTATTAAGTTAATACGTTGTTGCCCTCCCCCACCCCCCCCCTGCAGATACCTTCTTGCTTCTTGATATTATTTATATTTTTTCTTTAATCATCTTATCTTGTTAATGATTTTTTCTTGTCTGGAACCTTGTTTCTCTTTTTCTATGATAATTGTTCTTTATACTCTCTCTCCTACGACTATATAATGTCCTCTACTGTTTGGTTGTGCTTTATAATGGAAAAAAATAACCCCCCTTTTCTTTAGTAATTAGCAATTTTTTTTTCAATAAATACCACCCATAAATCAGTACCCGTCGAAGGCATGGTGGATTGGATTCGTTATATTTATTTAACTTCGTATTTACAATCAGAGCATTCCCCTGGTTTCGATGCCTTTACTGAGCGTAGGCCTCCTTTCCATGCTCGCTAATAACACAAATATGATCCAGATCTCTAAAGTACTCGTTGTAGTCCAAGCAGTATCCGACAACGAACAGGTCGGGGATGGCAAAGCCCACATAGTCGGGGACGTATCCTCGGCTGCGGGTGGTCTTCTTCAGGAGCAACGACGCCACTTTGACGGAGGCGGGTTCATACTGGCCGAGCTTCTTTAGCAGGGCAAGCATCGTGTTGCCCGTATCGACGATATCCTCCACGATGAGCACATTCTACGCCACAAAATCGGTTAAGTATTTGCCCGTACAAGAGGAAGAAGAACAGAGCGAAAGTGGGGGAGGGGGTTGGGGGAGGAAGAGATGACTTACCCGTCCTTTCAGCTCACGGCACTCCTCCTCGGAAAGACTGATGGACACCTCTCCGGCTTCCATCCCGACATAACTCTTCACCCGCAGGAACTCCAGGCTCATCTGCATGCTCTTTCCTCCGCGCAATCTTTTGATCCATCCAACCAGATCAGCAAAGAACTGATGACCGCCCTTCAGAACACAAATGCAGGTAAGGGGCCCATCGGTATCGGCGACGATGCGGTGTGCCAAGGACACAATACGGTCCTGGACAAGGCCATGGGGAATAAGAACCGATGACAAATCGAGTGAGTAGTGAGACGGGATGACAAAGTGATGCAAGGGATAGGGGTTCGAGGACGTAATGTCGATCCAAGGCTGATCCTGATGGGAGGTGGCGTCAGAGGAAGACATGGTGAAGGGTGCGAAACTTTGACAGTTCAACGGAAAGCAAGAAGCCTCAAAAAGAGAAAAAAGTGTAAACAAGCGTTGGCCGCGATATTTAATTTGGAGGTTCTGAAATTTATTCAAATATGCAAAAATGATCCAAGCATCCGAGAGAAAGGAAAGTCCAAGCAAAAGTACAACTGGGGGAGTGGTGTTATTGAGGAACAAATGAGTGCGTGTCACGGACCCTTGGGCTCCTGCTCATGTATGAGCGGCGGCCTCGTCTTTCTGGCCATTCAACCACCGCTCCTTCAAGCGATCCAATTCGCTCAAGTTGCTATCTATCCTCCGGACTAAGTCTTTTCTTCGCTTCCGCACCTCCTCTACTCCGTCCGCGTCTATCCCGTCCACCCTCAACATGAGTCTGGTCAGCAGCTCCTCGTACTCGAGGAACGGCCGGTTTTGCGGGTCGCGGGGCGTCGGCGAGCTGCCGAAGTTGGCTGGGTCGAACACCAAGCGCTGCGCGAGAACGCGCGGCCCATGGTGGGAACGAAGGTCTGCGAATTCGTCTGCAATTTTTGACAGCTCTTCGAGCTTTTGTACCGCAGCTGCATCGAGCGGTTGCCCTTGAGTTTCAGCCTCTGCAAGCGGCTGTTGCTGCGGCTGCGAACTCTCTTCAGAGGGGTGGAAAACAGGGTGTCTTTGGGTCTCCTGCGGAATCTCATCCTTTTGCTGGAAGGCCATGTTGAAGCTGGGATTGAAGCGTGGCGAGTCTTGGGCGAACCTAACCGGACTTGATCTCCCGTGCGGGGATCCATGTCGATATACTGGCCCGTCTTGATATGGATGTCTGTACGAAGGCTGTGCTAACTCTAGAAAATAAGTCTGCCCGAGTCTAGGCGAGTACGCCGGCTTTAGGAAAGTTCTTCTTTTAGCTTGCTGCGAAGGACGTCTTTGGATATAGAGGTTGGGCTCGATATGAGCCGGTCCCGCATAGTAAGATTCATATAGTCTGGGCGAGGGGACAGAATAGCGATATGTTAGCGTGGGGGATAATATAGCAGGCTGCGGTAAGTGATAGTGATGGTGGGGTGTGTAGAGCTCGTATAGACAAGCCATATTGATAGTATTCTATGGGTTGGGGGTTGTAGAGAGGTTGGATATGAATGATGACGATGGCCGAGAGTGAAGCCGTCGTCTGATCGTTTTATAACCCAAAATGGCTTGGAATTTTTAGTAAGGGCTGAATCGAATTTCTAATCGCGTGGAATACGTAAGGAGGTCCTGGAGCGTGAAAGAACATGCGAGAAGAGTTTGGAATTTGGAAATCCGAAAAGTCAAGGTTATGCGTAATTTTTTTTTTTTGTCTACCTTGATTCTCCAAACTCTTCAAAGTACTAGAGTCTCTGCTTTCGGTTGGTTATTCCCATCCTTCTCCTTCGTCCTTTCAATATATTATTTTTTATTACTTCTTCTCCTTGCCCCTCCTCCTCCCACTTTTTTTTTTCTTGCGAACCTCTTGATCGCACGCTAGTTTTGCTACAATGTCCAAAGTGAATCTCACCATAAAATGCAGTAACGACACTAAGTACCAAATCGAGATCGAGACATCTAAGACGGTTCTTGAGCTCAAACAGGCGATCGCTGAGAAGAGTGATACCGCGGTTGAGCGCCAGAGGCTTATCTATTCTGGGCGAGTTTTGAAAGTAGGTTGGATCGATGGATCTGATCTTGGCTCATGATCCCCTGAATGGATTTAACCTTTTCTGTTTCTTTTCTAGGACGCCGATACCCTGGAATCATACAAAATCCAAGATGGCCACACCATTCATATGGTCAGGAGTGGAGCTTCGAGTGGCCAGTCTTCACAGCAGCAGGGTAAGATCAGTGTTCTCTTGGCATTATGCACAATAAATTGATGAAAAATGATGAATTCATCTAGTACAAAGCCAGCAGACACAGCCGGCTGCTGCAAATACCAGTAGCCCTGGCGATGGGCAGGCTCAACAGCAACCACAATCACAACAGCAGCAACAGCAGCAACAGCAGCAACAGCCGCCAAACCCATTTATGAATCCTTTTGCAGCCCTCGGCGGAGGCTCCCCCTTCGGCTTTAATCCTGCAAGCACAGGGGCCGGAGCTGGCTATGGAATGCCGCCTATGGATCCTGGTATGTTCCAGCAAATGATGCAGTCTCCATTCTTCACGCAGCAGATGTCCATGCTTCTGCAGAATCCTCAGGTGGTCGACGCAATCATTGCCTCCAACCCACAATTCGCCGCCATGGGCCCGGAATTGCGTCAGATGATGCAATCACCTGAATTTCGGCAAATGCTCTCCGACCCAAACACAATTCGGAGCATGGCTGCGATGTCGGCGGCAATGGGTGGCATGGGTGGCATGAGTGGTATGGGCGGAATGGGAATGGGAATGCCTGGATGGGGTGGTGCTCAAACAACAGGCAGCAATCCCACTGGTACCCCTCCCGCCAATCCTTTCTTGAGCTTGCTGAATCCCGCTGCTGGCACCACGCCGGGTACGACTGCTGGGGCCGGAACCACTCCCGCCGCAAACAATCCCAATCCATCCCCAAATGCGTCTGCTCCCAACCCTAACCCCCAACAGCAACCGACCACATCTCCACCTGGAGCCGGCGCCTATCCGAATCCATTCGATCCTTTCTGGCTGATGAACGCCCTCAACCAACAGCAACAGACACAACAGAATACACAGCCTCCCGAGGAGCGATACCAAGTGCAGTTGCAGCAGCTCAATGAGATGGGGTTCTACAATGCTGAGCAGAATATACGGGCGCTGCAAAGATGCGGTGGAAATGTGAATGCTGCCATAGAATTGCTATTGAGCGGAAACATCTAATAGGATACGAAGCTTGCCGTTTTTATTTTTTTATTTTTATAAGTGTTTATACAAATTCAAGATTTTTTAATCTATATTTTTCTTTATTTTCTTTCTTCTTTTGTATTTTTCTCCTCGCCCTTTTATATTTTGCCATTTTATATTTCTATTTTAAGGGTTTTTATAAAGTGAATATCAAAGTGAAGGTTTTTTTATAATTCTTGATATGCTTTATTCTTTTATCTCTAAAGTCTACAATACAAATCTTATGGGTTTAGTAAGGATGAAGATTGACTCTACGTCTTGAAAGGTATTTGCCCAGTTGAGAGAGAGACCAATTCATCTACAGACTGCGCCGCAATTTCCCCTCGAAAAATTTACCACAAACAAACCGATATTCCAATACCTCCATTGCATCGTGTCTTCATCCATTATCGAAAGGCAAATGGCGGATCTTCCCACTTTTTCCAAATTAAACATTGCCTCCAATGAGTTTGGGTGGGGTCCTTCCTCGGAAGCACTCCCCCCCCATCTGACCGATATCCCCTATGCGCCTTTCAGCAAGGGCGATAAGCTGGGTCGCATCGCCGATTGGTCTGCACCTGAGGGCCGGGACACAAGGGAGACAACCGGCAGACGCCAAGGACATCGCCAGCGTGGTAAGGATTTGTTTTCGGAATGAGGCGATGAACCAATGGAGCCGGTGTTGAACGATGTTGTGGCTGATTTTTAAATTGGATCCTCTTTCCAGATAACTACCAGACCTACGGAGCCGGAGTTCTAAGCGCTTTCACCTACCAGCATGCTGAAGATGAGGCATCGTTCTCTGTTGTGGATCGCACTGCTACTCAGAAGAAGACCACCCTCAAGACGACCGGCGGATTCCGCGGTGGTCGCACCGGTTTTGCAACTCGTGGAGGTCGCGGACGTGGAACATTCCAAAAGGGAGCTGCTCCACCGGCCCGCGGAAGAGGACGCGGAAGAGGCCGATTCGGATGGCGCGACTATGACAAGCCTCAGAGAATGAGGGACGCATCGGTGAACATTACTGCGGAGTGGAAGCTGATTGAGCAGGTCGAGTTCGCCCGACTTGGGAAGCTGTCGTTTGAGGTCGAGGAGCCTGAGGACATGTGAGTGGAATCCCGTTACTTGGGCTGGCCAAGGCTAGCGTACTAATGGGCCGTGTTTCTATTTCATTTTCTTCCCTCTCCCCCCTCCCACCGATTTAGTGAATGGTGTGGCAAGTTGTACTATTATGACAAAGCGTACGATCGCGTGAACACAAAGAGCGAGCGCCCGCTGCTCCAGCTCGACCGCGTCCGATACAACATCACAACATCAGAGGATCCGATACTGCAGCAGGTAACCTAATCAATTCAATTCTCTCTCCCCTTTGTCGGACGGGATGGGGACTCAGGATCATGTACTCAATCCCGTTTGCGATTTTTAGTATGCCAAGGAGAAGAAAGCCACTGTATTTGCCACCGATACCATCCTCAACTTCCTTATGTGCGCAACCCGTTCTGTCTACCCTTGGGATATGGTCATTAATCGGGTTGGGTCGCAGGTGTTCTTTGACAAACGCGATGACGGCGCGTTTGACTATGTAAGTGTGAATGAAAACTCCCAGGATCCCCCCTCGGAAACCTCGGACAAGGATGCCATCAACTCTCGCAGCGCCCTCTCCCTCGAAGCCACCTACATCAACCAGAACTACGGATTCCAAGTGGTCAATGAGAAGAAGAGCAAGGGATTCAAGAAGCCCAACCCCTTCGTGTCGGAGGCTGACGAGCAAGAGCCACTGGCATCGTGCGCTTATCGGTACCGTAAATTTGACTTGAGCTCGGGAGCTGACGAGGAGCTGACCATGATCGTGCGCACGGAGCTGGACGCCACCGTGGAGGTGCCCGCCTCTCAGCCGGAGCCGGTCTACGTCACGGTGCACGCGCTCAACGAATTTGATCCCCGTGCTCAGGGCGCGGGTGGCGCGCTAGACTGGCGCACCAAGCTCGACACTCAGCGTGGTGCCGTCGTGGCCACCGAAATGAAGAACAACAGTTTCAAGCTGGCACGGTGGGCTGTCCAGTCGATTCTCGCTGGAGCGGATCAAATGAAGCTCGGGTACGTGTCCCGCATGAACCCCAAGGACCCCTCACGCCATGTGATCTTGGGCACCCAGACTTACCGCCCCCGGGATTTGGCCGCACAGATGAACTTCTCCCTTGCCAACGGCTGGGGTATTGTCAAGGCCATTGTGGATATGTGTCTCCGACTGGACGAGGGCAAATACGTCTTGGTGAAGGACCCCAATCGGCCCATCATTCGGTTGTACTCAGTGCCCCCCTCAACGTTCGAGGATGAAGAAGAGGACGTGAGCCTACAGGATGACGCCACCAATGCCGATGAGGAGGGTGAGGAAGATCAGGAGTAATTGGAACGGAATAGTTTTTTGTAATCAAAAGTTTTTTTTATGGTTTCCTGGAAGATTTTATTGTGCCGGGAATGAAAATAAATAGGAATTCCATTATATTTTATTATGAATGGACGACCCTGAGAAAGTAAGTTCCATTGCCCTAAGCAGCGACATTGCCTATTTGTTACATGATCATATATAGAATGGTAAGTCATTGTCTCAATATAAATCTGACGCGTCCAGCAGAGAGAATGGTTGATTAGACTCAGAGAGAAGATTATTTGCAGGTCATCTCTAGCCGCTTCATCTAAGCAGCTTAAGCCTAGCAAGAATGGAACGTTTGCCCAGTTTCTCATCATTGTCTCTCATCAATCTTTCGAGCTGGAAGTTTCAATTACCTTGGAAAGAGCGATTCTAGGATAAAATGAAAAAAAAAAAAAAACGCGAAGCCAATAATTAGACATTAATTTTATTTACAAGTGTGACTTGGCTTAATATTCGACTCAATTCAAATTTCTCGACTCGGAAGGCGGTTGAGAATTGCTTGTTATCTGGGTCGAGTGAGCCGAGTTTGGAGGATGTTAGCGCCGCCGATTCATCGCAATCTCAAAACTCTGAATCGTGAGCTGTTCCGGGCCTCGGTCCAGGTCCTAGCTGTTCGAGTGCCTTCCAAATCAACAGGTTTATTCTTAAAGACATTATCAAAGTAAGGTCCAATGGAGTTCCGCCCAAAAGACACCACAATCTAATAAAATGCATTACAGGAATTTGTTTAACCAGCCCAAACTGCGCAATGTGGTTGAGGATACCGATAATAATTCCAAAGACACCAGGCTTATCTTGTTAAATCCCTCTTTTCAATCTCCAGGTGCGTCGTGCTCTCTACTTTTCACACATTTCTCTTTTTTTTTTTGGAGCCGCATTCTGAATTTTGACGGTATCTAGAGCTCGATGATCTCGCGGACCAGCAGGCTAAGGATTTAATTCAACAAGAAGCTCTCGGTGTTGTTAAACATACAGTAGAAGTGGGCTATGACTACTGGACCACAGATGAGATTCTCCGTGCAGTGCTTCCGGAACATATGAAAGAAGTCCCAAGCGCTTTCACACAGATAGGGCATATCGCACACATGAATTTACGTGATGAATACCTCCCCTTCAAAAATATCATTGGGCAGGTCATACTAGATGTAAGTGATTAGCTTTCTTCCTAATCGACCACAATGCCTAGGTCGCTAAACTGGGCCATTGCTGTAGAAAAACGCCACCATCAAGACGGTGGTGAACAAAGTAGATGTGATCGATTCGACCTTCCGCAATTTCCAAATGGAAGTGCTTGCAGGAGAGAACAATATGATTGCAGAAATGGTACCCCGTGCAAACCCTTCGCAGATGCATCCTGCGTTTTCAATTAAAACCAATACTTGATTGCATTAATCTCTCTCTTTCTTTATTAGAAAGAAAACAATTGCCGGTTTCGCTTCGACTTTTCCAAGGTTTATTGGAACTCTCGCCTCCACGCCGAGCATGAACGGTTAATCAATACATTTCAGCCAGGCGAGTATGTGTGTGACGTGTTCGCGGGGGTGGGTCCATTTGCACTCCCCGCCACAAAGCGGGGCTGTGTGGTATACGCAAATGATCTGAACCCGGTGTCCTACCAGTATATGAATGAGAATATTGCTTTGAACAAGGTAATGCAATTGATAGTCCTGGGAGAAGCGCACATTAACCTCTTTGCCATAGATAAAGAGTGGAATCCATACCTATAATCTCGATGGCCGTGAATTCATTCGCAAGGCTGTGCAAGACCTTGCTGAGAGGATGGAGGGGACAGACGCTTTTCGGACATTTGACCATTTTGTCATGAATTTGCCCGCCACTGCAATCGAATTTCTTGGTAATTTTGGGCTTTTTCAACTATTCACGAGCTAGATAGAGAGTTTTTTCTCATTTTTTTTTCCTCCAAAAACAATCCGCTTGTACCTATAGACGCGTTCCGTGGATTATACAGAGACCAGGAATCGAAAATTAAAGATCCTACACGCCAGCTACCTCTGATCCATTGTCACTGTTTCACAAAGCACGAGGATCCTCGCAGCGATATCCTTGGGGTAAGAGATTACCATTCCTCTGCTTTGATCGCGTCGGATCTAGTACAACTCATTTTTCCTACTACTTTCTCTATTGCCTCACCGGAACCCATTTCTAGAGGGTAGCGGAGGCCATTGGCGCAAAGATGGATGATTCTGCAACATTACATTTCGTAAGAAGTGTCGCGCCCAACAAGGATATGTATTGCGTTAGCTTCCGATTGAGCAGTGAAGTTGCTTTTGCGAGGTAAGCATGATTCTCTAAGTGAATTGTTTTGTATGTATATATGTTTTGGGGTTGAGAAAAAAACAATTGAAATTTGACTGCTCCCATCGTGATAAATTTTAGCTTTAAGCGGAAGGACAAGGCTGGAGCTCAGGGCGGGAAAGAGGACGAGGGCGTCGAGAATGGGGAGAAGCGGTTGAAAATGTAAAAATTCTAGAACAATCCTGTAATTGTTTTTGCATTTTCTTTTTCGAATGCATCGATGATAATATTGCATGCCGATTTGCTTGAAGATATACGTTTTTCCACGGCAATAAAAGACTCACGTCCCTTTCATTATGGCAAATTTGCCAAGGGAGTTACTGTAACTATGGAGATATGAGAAAAGGCTATTGTTTTTCCTAGAATGAGAGGAATTCGGCCTTGGGTGGCCACGAAGATCGCACATATTTGATAAAAAAAAATACCCCGGCCAGAATTGCTTGCCAAGTCAGTTAAAATGATGAGGTTGTCGGGGGTGCACAGCGGATCCCTCCTCTTCCTCAGGACAATCCTAGTTGGAAATGCATCACGGGAGTGGGATGCAGGTGATAGGCCCCACGCCAAGCCACTTCGAAATGCATAATTTCAGGATCGAAACCAACTTGGTCATTTAATTCGCCAAGTTCGCCTTTCACCTACGATTCTAATTAATCCAATCATCGGCTGATTAGATAAACTTAGGTCTGGTCATGATCCCCTCAGGATCGAGAACTCTGAAACATATAAAAGAAGCTTTATTTGTCGTCATTTCGAAGCTTACTGTCTACCATAGACTTGCTCGAATCACTTAAACGAAGATGGCCCCCTACCTGGAAGTGAAATGGATTGTCTATCGTTATTGCGCTTGCGGCGGCGTCTGGCCTTGTCCTGCGGCCGTGAATCCAGGACATTGTATGTACCAGCGACTGGTGTGCTCCGAATGCAGCGGAACCTTTCCCAATCACGACCAGAGATGTCGGCTTAGAGATGTCGGACAGCGCTAACTTATCTCGGGACGACCGACACTTCCCATGGAGTTTCTTCTATTTAGCCGCTTTCTCCTGCTATTATACTCTCTAATTTTATTTCTGTCTGTCGTATGGACGTGAAGAGAGAAGGGAGGCCGAATGTTTCGGGACCCTGTGCGATGCCGATTCTATTTGAATTCGATAATAAAATATGGTTCTATTTATATATCTCGGCACAAGTCTAAACGGAAACCCATGCATTCTGCGGTAGCATCAAGCAGAATAAACCTTGCACGAGAAGCGCGACTTCTCTTCAGAAGTTTGGGCTGGTAACGTTTGTATACTCTGGGTATCTTTGATAGAACCCAATGGATCCTATTGCAAAAGAGGAAGGGAATCAAATTGCAGTACTACAATGACGCTTTTCAACAATCAGACTTGAGTCGATACAATTGAGTCAAACAAGAAAAAAGCAGTTCCCATTAATGAAGAAATAACGTTGCTCCACGTAAACCAAAATCTATAGGTTATATAGCTTTCCAAGAATTTAGGTTCGAGAAGAGCGAGTAGAAATCCAGTTAATGCAGCTGAGATAAAGTACAATCTTCAGACTAGTGTACGTCCTGCAAACCCAGTTTCGATTGAATTTATAACAAAGCCTCTTTTACCGTATATTAAGTGTAATTTCTAAGGTATAGAATACATGACAGTATATCGAAGTGACCCGGAATAGGGGATTCCCTGAGGATCTTGCTTCCACGGATAATGACCTCATAATTTAGCTGTACTATGAAATATACTCCAAGGCTTTTGCACCTCTACCGATATGGGTGACATACGAACTTTTCCAGTGTTCATCTTAATAGCTCATTCCTAAACTGTTGATATTTTGTAAAAATAACCACCATCTCTTCAATCTTGCGATTATAAATTTTATTAATCTAACTGGCAATCTTTTTAAAATATAAGAAATTATACCTTTCGGACTAATAATCAGGCTGTCTCTCAAGGCCATTTATTCCAAACTCACGTTGTTAAACAGCTTTACAAATATAAGCACCAGCTTAAAAATTTTTTCAGCAACCGCAAATCTCAGCTCACCATTTTGTAGTTTTAAAGAATGAATATATTGCTGGAGATATGCTCATTTTCGATCAAGCAGAGTTATAACGTCGTTCCTTACATAATGGTGTTTTATTTATAGCATGCTATAATCATAACTCTATAGTGAACGATTTCTAAACCTTTTCCGATTTTTCAACTGGCCCCTGTCCTCAACTCCAATTTTCCTTTAAGCACCTTTGTGTTTTTAATGCTTCGAATGGAACCTAGTTTGAGACACATTGTACCTTGTTGAACAACTTGAGTTGGAATAAGTCTGACAAAATAGAGAATAGGTATATGCTTTCCTCCCTGTTTATTCCTACGAATCGCTCTTTAAACTAACTTTCGGATCAAACACATGTGTTACATAATAGTGACGCGCAAGGATGGTATAAAAACCGAGTCTTCACGGAGCATTTCCAGTCATTCCATTCCCCAGTATTCACCCTTTATTCTCTTTTAACCCTTTAATCAGAAAATGAGGTTCACGAATTTCTTCATTTTAGTTTTAACTTCGTTATTCGTTTCTTCGTTAGCTCAAGAGAATCAGGACACAATTCTTCAGCAAATCAATACTATTCGAAAAAATCATGGTGTAGGGCCAATAATGCAATGGAGCCCGGAACTCGAAAAATCGGCCGAAAAAATAACTCGAAATTGCATTTACAAGCACGAATTGCCGGATAACCTGGTCTCTATGTCCACTAATGATAAAGCATCGTGGAAAGATGCGATTATGTATTGGTATACTTCTGGTCTTGAGACCTACAATTTCACCAGCCCAAAAGCAACTCCGATATCTTCATTTATGCTCGTGACGCTAGTCGCACCCCAATTTCAGAAAGTAGGGTGTGCTGTAAGTAACTGCGTTGGCAAAAATTTTCACTTCTGCCTATTCGAGTGGGTTGGGCCATTTCCTGCTAATGCAAGCGAGTTCTTAAAAGACTTGCAAACAAACGTGCACCCATTCAATCCTAATTCAACTCTCAGTCCTACTGCGCAAGGAAACTCGAATACTCCCGCTTCGAATATAGCAGTATCCAACACTATTCAATATGCTCCCATAGTTGTCGCTGCTATAATTACACTGGTTGTCACCCTTATTGTTTAGTTAATATTTATGAGCATGTTTCTAAGAGATAATTGTAGCCAGATGAGGGGATAAAAGAATGCATTTGACTAGCCAATTTTCTTGTATATCAATTGAGTCTTTATCTTTTTCGATGTAATTAATAGTCTCTATAAACTGATATCATAATCACAAAACTATCTCTATTTATTCGATCATGAAAATACATATCCACCTTCAACTACTAGGATGCTAACTAATATGTGATAATGAAGAGTTTTTGCATCATATGAAAAGCCCGCTCACAAAATCTTGTTTATTTATTAACTATGGCAGGGCACGGCCATGCAAATGAAGCTTCAATGTTTTCATAACCAAGTTTTATTTATAATTAAATGTAACAGTACACAAGGACTCTGAGAGCGGGCATTGTCCTTATATAAAGCTAACATTTCGAGAAATTGAATATATGATATTTAATGTAAATTTAAATATCTCCGGAAAGCACCTCTTTATTTTTGATAAATTAATCATATTTTCTGAAAGTTTACTATTACAAATAAATATCATTTTTGATTTAAAAACTAACTATGCCTGCTTACAACGATGTTTATAATGTGTTATTTTTTTTGTAACTTTACAGGAATATATAGGTTTATTATGAAAAATGATATGGGACAATTTTGACCGGTATATACCGGTGTAGATTTGTACCATTGTAACAGCTACCCAGCTGTGATGAAAATAGATTATGCAGGCGACACGAAAGTGAAAGAACACAGTCAAGACGCAAGAACTTTGGAACGAGATGACTGAGGAGGTTATTTCCGTGAATATTGTTCGTGAAGAACTTTATCGTAATGATTTTGTAGCTAGGGCCAAGAGAGAAAAAACCCTTTCTATCGAAAAAGTATCGCCTTAGGAGACTGGCATTTGCAAAGAAATACAGCAATTGGACCGTTGAAGCTTGGAGCCGTGTCATTTTTTTCCGACGAATTTCAAATTCGTATCTTTGGGAATGAAAGGTAATTTAGTCGTATATGAAATGGTAACGGCATAGGTGGGTTTATCAAAAATTTAATAGTTTATTTTTACAGGCGTTGTAAAAAAAAAGGTAAAAGTAAAAAATAGTTGTGTCCCCAAATTTTCTGGAGATACTTTATATAACTATGGTAGTGATACTAATTGCACGAAGTTTTGGCGGGATAGTTAAATAGTATGCTTGTACTTTAGCTCAGAAAATTTTTGACTTTCAAGATGAAAGTAGCCACACAAACCTTCGATTCGCAACTAAACCTGAGGTCAATAAATAATCCGCAATGCTCCCCATCTATGCTCCTTCATCATGCTTTATATATATTCAGATATACACACATATGCTAATAGAAAGTCATAAGAAATAACAACCCTTAAGAGAAATAGAGAAATGAAGAAATGTACATAGAAATAGAAAAGAGAAACCGGATATATCCTAAGGTACCCAAATACAGGAGATGGTCTAGAATCGCATAAAAGAAAATAAAAGGAGCTCGTTAGTGTTAACTAGTGCAGTTGCCGATCAGTGCCTCCTCCCCATCCTGCATACTATCTCCTCCTCTCTCTTTATCTACGAAGGGAGTAGAGTACAGCCAGTATTGTATGAATATAACTCCATCAAACATCATTGAGCCTCCTGCTCCAATAAGGTAGGGTATCGCCCCCCACAATCTCTCTCCGCGCATTTCAGGATGGACAAGAATGGAAAGAGTGTAGGTTAGATTCGCAATCCAAGCGCATATAAACATTGCAAGGGCAAGGCCTTGCGTGGACCGGCGTTGGAAGTTGTGAAAGATCTGAGGGAGTCGGCAGGTGAGGTAGAGTGCGGTACATGTCCAGGCGAAGATGGCCCCAACACCATCCGATTTAATGGGTCGTGGGGACGGAAAGTCGTCCACGGGAAGGAGGATAGTTGAGGAGGTGGAAGAGAAGAAGCGGAGTGATAGTGGACCTGGCACAGAAGCTGTGGTAAGGGATGGAATGACGGATGGGAGGGCAAGTAAGAGGATACCATAGAGCAGTTTTCTATGCCCACTAAACCGTGACGTAGTTCAGTTTTCTCTGTAAACGTTCGATAAAATGGCCAAATGGTATTTACCTGGGTTGCGGCTCCAAAGACGCACCCTCTCCAGCTGGAGGATTAGTATAGTTTCTAACGCGTACCACTAGTTCAGTGGTTTCGCTTGCCATGCCAGCAACATCATCCTCGCTTGGAACCTTGACGATTATGTCCCTTTCCTCCATGCGCTGCCTCTCTTCTCTTCGTCCATGCGTCTCGCTATATACCAAATACTGCGAGAGCAAAATGGTGTCGACCACACAGAAGTACATGGCAAGAAAGGTTTGGAACGGCAGCTGATTCGTCAGAAGGCATCCGGCTAGGTTGGATAGATCCCCCGCGAACCAGTTCAAGAGGAAGAGAGGAGAAAGGGAGTTGACACTTATTGGATGAAGAAAGTTTCTAATAATTTGACTAAGCATAGATATGACATGTATATGAGTACAAGGCAGAGGCGGGAGTCAGTTAGTCACGGCATCCTACTCACGGCAGCTGCGCGTTAAGCCAAAACAAAACGCTCGCAAATCCCAGTAATAAGCTGGCTGCCTCCGCATTAGAGTATACACAGTTACCGAACAAGAACTAATCAACACATTTCAAGTCACATCATCCATAATAGAGAGCATCTCATCTGATATTACGTGAATCCATTTGTAGGCACCCGGTGAGCACGTCTCCCACATTATGTAAAAGAAGGAATTCTAAGAAACAAACGAAGAAAGAGAGGAGGAAGAAGCAAAGACCTAAAGAATTTAGAGAGTGATGTAATTCATTCGTGCCCAGACACCTCGAGTTTGACTATGAAGGAGGTGAGTAAGTTAGGGAACTGGCTACAGGTGTAGTGGAAGAACAGTGCGGAACGGAACAGAGCAGAGACAAACAAACAATATAGGATATAGGCTATATATGTGTCTACTATGAAATAAGAAAAGATGGCCATGGGGCATGTTTTATATCCATCTTGTACAACACGCTGTCATGTGATCTATTTTAAGCAATTAGGGCACTGCTCAGTTGGTCAACCTTATGTTCGGTTAAAAAAGGATTACAGCTTGTAGTCAAATTAATTAACCTAGTGGTTAGCTCGAGATATCCGCGAAGTTATCGTTAACGTTGACCGGGAACGGAAGCAATCAAAGTTAGAGCTACTTCCCCTCTGACATGTATGAGTATGAACCAGAATAGCTCCCTACCTAAGTGAGGTTAAAGACGAGGTTCCTATTTCACTTCATAAACCAACTTTCACTGCCAATACCATAGTTGCTCAATTCGTGAGATACACTAGACTGAACTTGCGCTTCTTATCGATAATCCACAATACGATCTCCAGTTCCACCATCCTCTGATTTTCTTTGTCTCCAAGAAAACATTCGCCGACTCAATACACTATTTACCAGATATTAACCATCTGTAAGGCAAGACCGCGCGATGATCAGATCTTCTCTTCATATCAAATTTGGATATGAAGTGGACAGTACGTTTTTTTAATGCTGCTTGCCTTTATTGATTTTGAAAGTGTATTTTGATAACAACTAGCTACCATAGTAGTGCCATAAAAATATTCACGCTGGCTTATCACTTTCCTATCACACTTCTTTGAAAAGCTCTAGCTCTACTCATCATAACCAGCGGAGTAATCACAAATCACATATAAAATTAGATATTCGGGAAATTACACTGATTGTGAACTTGTGTACCTAGAAAGCAGAGTAGAAACCTAACCTGCACAAGGAGAGATAACACAAACTTCCCTATCGCATGTGGAGTAATTTTGATTTTGACGGAAGTGGCATCTCTACCTACATATATTGATCTTAATACTGCGCCTATCACATTTATAACAAATATCTCAACTTATAGAACTGGCATTGCACCTGATTTTCTTCATTTAGCTTTTGCCCAAAATCAAAGTAATATATATGAAAGTGGAGTTCTCAAAGAATCTTGATTCAATCTTGAAAGTCGTGCTGCTGATAAGATATTTGAACTAACTTATTAAAATGCTCTACTACGCGATTGTCCTTAGAGAATATATTAGGAAACTCCATGGACAATCGAAAATAAGATGACGTCACTGGAAAATCTCGACTGGGCCTCTTTTTATTAGATGGATTTATACCCAGCACACCAAATGAAGTTATTCCCTTGGTGTTCTCTCATCATTGCATTAATTAATGGGTAAATTTTAAAAGTCTTTATAATTACATCATGACAGAATCCATTTCCCCTGAATATTCACAACCGAATTCATTTGCATCCCTCTACCCCATACTCACGGCTCTGCTTCCGGCAGCTGGGCCTATCCTGTATGGGAAGTCGGAGGTTTGGAACGATCTAATGTGGCTAGGAGTGGTTACTTTCTATCTTTACATTATTGTCAAAGGTAAATTGGATTCTGTCTAGCTCTATACTTTTTGTTTTCCACTGGATGTTCAAATAATATTTGTCATTCTATCCCCTAGCACCCTGGGAAGTTTATGAACTAACCAGCAAAAAGCGCCGGGAACTGGAGAGAGCAATGCACGCAAGTCGCGTCACTTCGCAAAATTCAAGCCGAAAGCGAAGAAAACCTGAAGCTAAAGATTCGCGTTACTCCCGAGAAAGAGACTCTGATGAGGAGCAGTTTACAGAAAAATTGAATGAAATTTTTGAAGATGAGCGTGCTTTTTCGAAATTGAAGCATCAGGAGCTATTCTGCTTTCTTGTGGTGCTAGTATCCCCTTATCTAGCAGGCCTTCTCCTCGAATGGGCCAACCAGCATCTATATACCACTTCTTATGTATCAGAATTCAACCTACGTCTCTTTCAACTGGCTGCCAGCATTCGCCCCTTAAAACACCTTATTTCTGTTGTGCGAGGACGGGCAGAAAATCTACACAATGCAACACAGTCTTCGAAAGTCGGGAGATTGAGGAGGGAAAACGAGCTCATGGCAATCCACTTGCATATTGCGCAACTGGAAAAGAGAATGAAGGAATTGCAGTCGCTTAGTGCCACTAAGCAAGAAATTTTCAACATGCAAGAAGATCTAGCACCAAGATTGACTAATCTTCACCGCCAGCTCCGCCAATTCACAGCGAGACGTGACTTTGCCCCATCTGCTGTCTCGGAGGAGAGATTTGCGCGTTTTGAGGCGCGGCTTAGAGAGAATGAAAAAGCAATTGGGGGAGGATTTTCAAGTGGTTTGTGGTTAGTGGCGTGGGTTCTTTTGCCAGCTCGAGTCGTTATGCAATTAATGCGATTCATGATTATTGGAGGAGTGCAAGAGGGGAGCTCAAAATCACTACTTTCTGCTGCGGATGGTGGGGCTGTAAAAAGGAGGAAAAAACGTCCACCTGCACTTCGGCTTTAATGCAATCAAACCAAAATTGCTTATCCCATCAGACTTCATGTCCTTTGGTATACTGCGTATAGTACAGTTTAATACGGCTAATTTGTAAATAACATCCCATTTTACTCTGCATGGATACGATGTTCCTTTTCTTTCTGTAATTCGGAATTCGTTATTTCTCTTTCAATATATTCTCAAAATTATATTTCTCGCATCTTTAGTGCCGCCATCCATCATAAATGACAAGAGTGGTACGGTGTGGAGACGCGACCATTCTATCTGGCCATCAGAACCAGTTGAGCTCACTGCAAGATAGGTTTTATAATTTCTTATAAAAACTTGATGAGCCAGGCATTAGTTCAGGCGTTGGGTAAAGAAAAAGAGTCTGCAAATTGGCCGGGCTTTTATAGATGCGGTTTGTTTACGGTAGCTTAACAATTGCTGCGCTTCACAAGTGACTGGCCCAGAGGCTTTAGCCGTGCCTCAAAACTACGCTATATCAATTTCTGTAATTCTCTTTTTGGTGGCCAATTCAACTTGTCTCTCACATTGATCTTGTATCCTGCAAATGCCTTTTAAATTGAGAGATCCCTATGCCATCAAACCTACTCGTCGCTATCCCACCCGTCTCACCCAGATTCAATTAATCCGAGATATGTGCGAACTTCAATTACTTCGCCGCGACTATCCGCTCGCACGACGAGCGTTCGAAGTGATGCAGTTGGCGATACCACTCTTAAAAACAAAAATGGGGGGCATCAATTGTGAAGATGTTGTTGAGGTAATTATCTAGGCTTCTGACATATCTTATTATAGCTCATTTTTATACCTTGGTTGATTTTTTTTTTCCCTCTTTATAAATAAGACTGGCTTAAGAATATTGCGAGGGGAGCGAGATTACGATGACGAATTTGTGCGATTCCTTCGCAGTGTGTTAGCAAAATATAGCAGCCAGTTTGAAGATCCGGTAATTATATGAACAAATATCTACCCATACAAATATCTGAACTTTCACTTTTGAATTTCTAGAGGGAAAATATCCTCCTGGAAATAACAATGTCTATGATAAAAAGCAATAAACTAAGAGACGCTAGTGGGGAATTGGAAAGGTGCGTACTTATAAATTTTCTACCTCGGTTGGGACTACTAATTTTTCTATTTTTCTTAGCTACATTATCGTGTCGCCATACAAAGACGATGTAAAACTTCAGTTGGTATATGGCCTGATGGAGATGAAGCAGTATTACGAGACGAGGATGAGATATGAGACAATGGGATATGTAAATGATCAAGGTGAGTTGAACGTTTTGATGCATGGGTTATACTGAAGGCGAATTGCAGTTGACTTATAGCACATCTGTAGGTACAGAGTCACGATACTTCCGCCGAGCCATTAATCATTTTAAGCAAGCTTGCCTAGCCAATGAAACAAATAATGATGAAATGGGGTTGTTTTGGATTGTTCAAGTATACGTCGTAATTTTATATATATATATTTATTTATTTTAACCAAGGTCATGATTGTCACTCGACAGATGCTAAAAGATGAAAAGAGATACAACGAAGCAATCAGTCTGATCAATGATTATATATGTAAAAACCCAGAAAATAGCAAAAGTTGCTCGGTTAGCAAGTACGTGTTCTATGCCTGCTATTCAAAAAAACACTTAGCATTTAACTAATCTTGAGTATGTGCTTGTTAGGATGTTACTGGATACAATTGGTGAGAGCGAACGGCAGCAAAAAGAAGAAGAATGGTTTCTTGAAGCTGTAAAGTACTGTACTAAAAATACGGGAGGAAATGACTCTATTTTTGGAAAATTGGTTGGAGAATATGAAAAAAAGCTGGGTAATAAGAGATTGTTCGAGTTTATCTATTCATGAGTGTCGTTTAGGTCGTAATTCATTTTTCTGTTATAAAGTCAAGGAGAAAAGCGGCACAATTCTCCAGAGCTTAACCCAGCTCCTTCTTCGGCGTGTATGCGAGTCCAGAGAGGACATGTGGTTAATGGACAAACTGATACTGCATTCATATGTGCTCAAGTATAATCCTTTTTTACAATCTAATAAGGAAATTTCCTCACCTCATCTCTCTCTCATTATTTAGACAACATTTCCCGTCGTTATTTAGTGCTGAGTGGAGTTCGGATACCACGCTTTCCACTCTCTTTGCCTTCAGATTCCCTGCTGTCTATGCAACGAATCTCTTGCTTGAAGGGAGTATCAACCTCATTGATCCAAAATGGATGCGTTGGATGGCATTACTTTATTTTGCCGGAAGAAAAGAATATTTACCTGCTTTTGACTGGTGTTTAGCAAGCTTTGGAATGGTAGGGTAACCATAGAAAACTTTTAGCTTAAATTGTTCCCAAGAATATCCTGTATTTAATAAAATGAAATGTACTTTTGAATTTTATGCTGATTGTATTTTAGAACTAATATAAATATTTATTTTCGCTTCTCTGTTATATAACGGCAATTTTGCCAGCAATTCCCATTGGAATACTCGAACACAACTCCGGATCAAATTAAGAATGAACAAAATTGTGTAAAAGCTTGAAGAGTTTCTCCTAAAACAATTGAGTTCGAATATTACATGACAACGACCCGCTCTACACAACTAATAATCGTCATCATAATTCACGCTGTCATCAATATATGTGTTGTCTTCGTAAGTGTCATTTTCATATGTGATATCCTCGTTCGTAATGTTGTTTGTTTCATAAACATTTGTGACATTTTCGTTGATAATTGTTACATTTTCGCCCCCTCCATACCCACCACCGTAACCTCCTCCGTAACCCCCATAGTCCCCTGCGTATACGTAATCATGGTGATGATGGGGTCCGAAATGACTTACAGCATTCGCTGCAAGTCCAGTTAACAAAGCTCCTCCAACTGCACCAGCAGCCAAGCCCCCTAACATCCCAGCTTTACCTGAACTTCCTTTCGTAGCTTGAGGCCGTGCCTGTACATAGGTTGTTTGTTGTACTGGGGGAGCAGGAGGCACGGGCGATCCACCACCATAGGATTGAGCCTGAAAAGGAGGCTGCTGTTGCTGCTGCTGTTGCTGATAAGGGGCAGTATTTGGTTGATAGGGAGACTGCTGGGGAGACGGCGGAGGATAGGAGTTACGTTGCTGATTTGGGTGTTCCCATTGTGAGCGACCTGTTCTTGTATCAACAAAGAAGTAGCGCTGAGTGTTTTGATCCCACTGCGAGATCCAGCCCTAGTTATCCAAATAATGGTTTTAGCCAAAATGTTAGACTCAAGAAATCTCAGAGTAAAGATTTACTTGTGGTAATGCTTCCATTGTAGAAAATATATAGTGAAAGAGAGATGATTAAATGCGAAATGGAGGTAAATAAATTATTGAGTAGGATAAGAGTAGAAACAAAGAAATATACTAAAATAAATACGTGTAAGAGACGTGTGATTTTATAGCCAAATTGGTGGTACTTTCTTGGCTTTGTTACATCAGTATTTTAAGGGACTGCATTGGGTTGGTGGTTCAATTTCAAAAGCTTTTGGTTGCCACACAAGCAGGCTTTATGCCAAGCCAAGACTTGGTCACAGCTCTTTCAAACAATCCGTAGGGTCGAACCCATCAAAGAATGGGCGTGATACGAATCGAATACGAGAAAAGATTATTAAAGCATGAACTATTATATAGAATACAACACGATAATAATAAACCGTAAAAGATATCTTTTCTTTTTCTTTTATATGCTTTCCTCTTTACTTAAATTTATATCCTTTTCCACTCCATCCTTTTCCGCCCCACCCTTTCCCTCCCCATCCTTTCCCTCCCCATCCTTTCCCCTTCCAGCCCTTTCCTTTCCAACCTTTATATTTATGGCCACCCATCCATCCTCCGTGATGTCCATGATGACCATGGCCGCCCATGATTTTACCTGCAAGTCCAGTTAGTAGGGCGCCACCTACAGCACCAGCCGCAAGACCACCAAGCATTCCACCGGAACCCGGCACCTTGTTAGCTTTGGATGGCTTGGAGCTTGATGATCCAGAATATGGTTGGTAGTTTTGAGGCTGAGGTTGCGGCTGAGGATGTGGATATGGTTGCTGATAAGGAGAACTGTGCGATTGTGGATAGGGGGCATAAGGGGAAGATTGGTAAGACTGAGTAGTATAAGAGGGGTGTTGTTGCTGAGGATACGGCGAATGAGGCTGCGTATAAGGAGAAGGAGCTTGCTGTGGACCAGGATGCTCCCACTGCGAGCGACCTGTTTTAGTATCTACAAAGTAGGGTGTTTTCAACTTTGTTCTTTCATTAGATTGTCAGTATACTACTCACCTACGTAGTAATAGCGCTGGTTATTGGGATCCCATTGTGAGATCCAGCCCTAAAAGAGGTGGAAAAGTATTTGTGATGAGATTAGAACAAATCATTGCACTCGGGATAAAGGAAATGGTAAATTACTGTTGGCAAATCCATTTTAAATGTTTTTATTTTTCGTGAAAAGGAATGGTAGAATCTGCAGAGCCAAGATATTCAGATTTTCAGACTTTTAGATTGAGACATTTTTCTGTGCTCGTGGCTGGGGTAAGTCTATTTGGTATCTCTCTTCGATTATAATGGGCTGGATACATTAAATCGAGATTATTCAAGCGAACTAAATTTTGCTAGTATACAATAATAAATCAGAGTTGACCGCTGAAGAATCTGCTGTGGTTTTCTGTTTCAAGAGAAAAGATTCAATATCTTTTTTCGTGTATCCGTAACCAATCCTCAATTGGAATATTATTCGCCATTTCTTCCAGTTTTATAACAATCAATGTTTTATGATTGTGATGAATATGAGGCGCAGTATATCGTCTAATAGAAATATCTTCAATCTCTTGTCTCTCTATTCCTTTTCACTCCTTCCCTCGTTGCCTTCTTGTCCTTTCTGGCTTCGTCTTTTTCTTTTTTGTTTACCTGCTCATCGGGAACAAAAGGATCAACTTAATAAACAAAAAAGTAGTACACACTTTCTAAAGAGATTTTTAACGTTTTCACAACTCTTTAGAGGTGATTCTTTTTTGTTTATTTTTCCACCGATATTTGTTCCAAAGCCCAATCGTCACGATAATTTTCTTGTAATTTACGATCCAACAAAAGATTTTCTGCTTTACGCTATTGTCTATATTCCATATATATATACATTTTTTTCTTTATTTTATTTTTTGTTTTTATACATCAGCATTTTTTTGATTAATTTTTCATCATGTCCGACACTCAAGATCTTCAACAGCAAAGTCCCCCGCCGCAGCAACATCAAGAGTCGATGATGCCCTCCCGCTCTGATAGTATGCGGCGTAAGCCAAACACACCACGGGGCTACAAGGGTGATCGAAAAGATAAGCAGAAACACAAGGTATTGGAACTATGAATGCTATCATGTTTACATTTTATCTTCCTTTATTCAATCACAAACCATCTTGCCTAATCTCCTAACAAATTCATGCTCTTATATTTTGATTTAGAACGAAAAGAAAGCGGCTGAAAATGCCAATTTAACCCAACAACCTTCTGACGCTGTTGCTTCCCCTCCCATGCAACAGCAACCTTTTTCTCAGCCATTATCTCCGCCTCAGATGCAAACGCTTGCACCACAGACACCACAGAAGCAACAGCAATCGCAGCAGTCGCAAAATTCAACCACTCCAGTTGCGCAATCTCCAGTTGCTACAATAATGACGGAGGTGGAAGGCCAGCAAGTCGAAGTCATCCCTACTGCGATAGTCATCAAGAATATTCCATTTTCTCTCAAGCGTGATGCACTTTTGGCATATATGTCTCAGCTTGATATCCCAAAGCCATATGCATTCAACTATCATTTCGATAATGGTGTCTTTCGTGGGTTAGCTTTTGCGAATTTTAGAACCATGGACGAGACAGCACAGGTTGTACAGATACTCAATGGATGTGAAGTGGGTGGAAGGAAGTTAAGGGTTGAGTACAAAAAGGTTTTAGCCGTGGGGCAGAGCCAAATGGGACTAGGACAGGCTCAAGGGATGGCAACTCCAGAGAAGCCAGAGAAAAAGCCTCAAGTGAACGCTAATGGAAAGGATTTGGGTGTCCAGGTGGAAAATGCTGGGAGGAAGGAGGGCGGTGAGAGTAAAAAAGAGAAAAAAAATGGGAAAAAGGAGGAAAAGCCTTCAGAAGATAGGGCAAGCGGAAGATCACCTCAACCTCAAAGGCAACCTATGACGCAGCAACAACAACAGCAGCACCAGCAACAGCAAATGTACCAAATGCAACAACAGCTAGATGTTCTGAACTTGAATGATCCGATGACTCTGCAATTTTATGACCAATTACTTTTATTCCGTGGAGATGGCGGACGCGATGAACTTGTATACTCTGGGTTGAATTTGGCACAACAACGAGTGGTCCAAATGATTGCACAAAAACTACAGCTGTACTATTATACCACTGCCGCTGCGGACAGCGACAGGGAGACAGAACAACAGTTGCACATAGCACGACAACCAGCACCTGCAGTCAAACCTCCTCAACTCAAGAGCCTCAATCATCGACCTTCCCGCGAACGTTTGGCAGCCACCAATAGTGGAGCTGACCATATTTTACGTAAAGAGCGAAGCATGCCTGATTTGGTGGGGTCATCCCGCTCTGCATTACGCAAGGCGATGGGAAATGGGGCCGGAGCTGGAGGATTCGGTTTGGGAGGAGTTGGAACAATGGGTGCGGGAGTAAGCGGAGATTTCATAGTTGTGCAGCCTGTGAGGCAACCTAAAGGCCCAGAGCCTGGGAGAAACTTCGCTGCACGAATGGCAGTGGCATAAATATAAATATAAATATAAATATATATTAATTATTTTTATGGATGGATGTGCGTGTGTTGATACCAGTCGTAAATTGCTCTTTCAATTCATGCCCTTTCGCTTTTTGTGTTTTTTTTTTTCTTCCTTTATCTACAGTATTTAGAATTGACGACTTTATTGCGCATAAATAAAATACGATATTGGATGAATTCAATAATAAAAACAAATGCCATAAGTGCAATTGAAAACTATTTACTTGATCAGAGCGAGTTTTTCCGTATTTAACACTGGCTTGAGACCAAAAATAATATGGTGTGCAAAACCAATGAAAGACTATCAGGCATTCGCGAAAAATTAATGCGAATCTAACTAATAACATTCAAATCCCTCCAACGGGTATGGAACAGGCCAAGTTTACAGCATACGCCACCATTCTCTGTCGACGATAGCAAAGAATTGCAAAGTTGCCCGATATTCATTCAACTTAAAGGACGACTATTACAGGTTTAAACAACCAAAAAATCATTCATTCCTATTAGTTGGATTTAAGAACTCCAGCAGCGCACTATAAAAATAGTCTCATTCTATTTTGAGAGACTTATTCTTTTGCTTGAGAAGTAAACTTTAGTTGATTTTTGAATGAACGAAAAATTTATTTTATAAAAAATTAAGTGAATATAAATCAGAATGCGTTGAGTATTTAAAGAGCGTTGGCAGAGAAACATTGAGCGGCACCAACGTTAGCGAGACCCTCCTGGTCGAAGGTGTCACAGCAAACGTGAGCCTGCTTGTTCTGGCACTTTTGGTTCACGGCAGCCGACACGCCGATGATGGCAGCAAGTGGAAGGTTGTCGATCAGACTGCATCCAGTGAAGACACCAACGGCAGCACCAAGTAAACCGTTGCCGTCAGCATCGTTCGAGTTCTGTTGGTTGCAGCAGGCAACCTTTTGGTTGGCATTGCAAGAGTTGGTAATGCCGCCCTTACCAGTTGGATGAGCCAGAACAGAGGCAATGAGGGTAACAAAAGCGACGAAGGAGAGTTTCATTTGCATATTGGAATTATTGATGAGTATTAGAGGTGAAATTAAGTTGATTATATGTGTAGATGAGTTGAAGAGTGAAGAGATGAAGAGTGAATTGATGAGCTGGAGAGGAATCCATTCGCCCTCTTTATATAGATTTCTCGCAGGAAAAAAGTAGTCCTTTAGTGGTCGTTAAATATAACTTAATTTAGAATTAATCAGGCCGTTTCTTTAGATCCATTATATTCGAATCTCCTTTCGAGCGATTAAGTGCATATCATCCGGTAAACCCTTATAGAGGAATAGGATGGCGGGCGAGGGGATAATGAAATCGATTGCCAAAATCAGTGCTTAGCAACGTTGGTGACTTACTAATATAGTAACAAGTTATTTTTTAACTTGAATTTTCTCTGCAAATATACCAGGCCTCTCTTGCATCCGTTTATTTTCCTACATTATGCTGGGTATACCCGCTGCAGTCAAAGTTCAATTACAGATTACTTGTTTTTGCTTTTGAGGCTTTTTATGTAATCCTCCATTGTTGAACGACCGATTTCTTTTTTAGTTAGGAATGAGATCTGCCAGTAAATGCCGCCCTCCTACCACAATGAAAAACAATAGGACAACACTCAAAAAAGCTCGACCCGAAATATGCTCACTCTCAAGTCTGCCGCTGAACAGCCCTCCAACCTACTGAATCCTGCTTTTACGGGTGCGTAATTCTTCTGCACCTCATAATAAATTATATATCCATGCAGGAATTCTGAGAGAAAAATGAATGCGAGTAATCAATATAGCCAATATGTTTAAGTTTACTTTATTCACATTTAGAAATATTCTCCATGTCGATTTCACTTTATTTCATTATAGTAAAGTTGTAAATTTTTGCCGAAAGGGCTAATTCCTCAGAGCTTCGCTCGAAATAACAAAAAAATTCAAAAAAAAAATCTGTTTCATGCTTTTTTCTCGGAGAATGAGTATTATGTTATTTTCTTGAAGCACAATTGAATTTAATAAAAAATCATATCATGTTTATGAAATAAATCAGTCGAAATAAAGGATCTTTATATAGTCACTTTGGGTTAAATCAATTAAATGTTAAATGATCACAGCAAAATATTGCCAATAAAAATTGAAATGCAGATGAATAATAATTAGAGAACATTGAGTGCGCTACAACTGACGAGATCAACATTGATGATTCCGTTCTGAACCTTCTCGTCACAGCACACAGTGGCCTGCTTGTTCTGGCACTTCTGGTTTACTGCAAGAGCAGCACCAAGGATTCCAACGGGGATGTTGTCAATGAGACTGCATCCAGTGAACACACCAATGGGGATGCCTAGGAGGCCATTCCCTCCTTTGTTCGTGTTTTGCTGGTTGCAGCAGTAGACGTGTTGGTTGGCGTTACAGCTGTTGGAAACACCTCCCTTGGGGTGGGCAGCAGCGGCGGCAATGAGAGCAAAGATAGCAGCGAAAGAGAGTTGCATGCGCATGTTGATAATATTTATGAAGTCAGGAAGTGAAAATGAAGTGAATTAAAATATGAGGAGGTGTGTTGTGGTTAGATTCTCGAGACGACCACCAGCCTTTAAATACGCACTCTTTGGGTTAGAACAGCCAGTGACTTCTCGCAAATATTACTTTTTAAAGACTTAATTTCTTTCGCCTATTTTGATTGACGAGTGTTCGTTTGGATTTCCTACAACCAGATTACTTGCATTTGTTAAATTACTGTGTGCAGAACACATGCCTTGAAACTGTGGCGGAGACGGATCCGAATAAAATGTTGTCCCTAAAAAGGCTAATAATAACGAAGTTAGGTACCAAAATAGAACAAAGTTTTTAAAAACAGGACCTGACTCTGTTCTGAGATTTTGACCAGAACTTGTGTATGTCGGCACCAAATTATAGTTTCGAAAGTGTTCCTCTGATTTATCTCACAGATCGTAATTGTATAACAGCATATCCGCTGAATTAATGCCAACAGACCGCCACGATGTACTTGATCCACTGTCATATAAATAGTAATGATACCACAGACAAGAAGTATATTGTATCTTGAAAATATATATACTATCTGTCATCTGTACCATCGTCAATACCATAACCTATCATGACTACATTAAACAAAGTGAAATTAAAAAAATCCTTAAGTAAGAGGTTAAAGTAATTCTTACCTTATAGCGATGGCTCAAGCTACTTGATATTTTCTAAAAATAGATAATACAAACGGGCACGCCTACTAAAAAAAGCCACAGTAAAAGGCAGGTGGGAAATCCAGTTTGGCAGCAAGAATATGCAATGCGAATATATTGATCTCGGGGTTGGCGTTGATTTTGGACGAATTATTTGTTAGAGTTAATTGCCGATTCAATTAACTTTCAGCACATTTATTATCTTCACCAAACTTTATTAATAACTTCCATATGTATAAGGCATCCGTAGTTCTAGAGCCACACTGGATAATTCTGCGATTTATCTCAGGTAGTTTCAAAAACCGGACCAATTCAATATCATATACTGCCACTATTTTTCCAGTCCATAATACCATTTTATAATACCGGTTAAGATTTGAGATTTCAAAATCCTGGCTCTGGTGGCACTCTTCGAATTTGAAACCCAAAATACCTTTCAGTAGAGCTCATATACTACAGAAACCAACGCAAACAAGGAGTATTTATGGGTGATCTTCATTTTGGTTTAATTTTCAAACAGCATGGCATCTCAGACGTCTGGTGGGCTCCAATACCTTTCGAACGTGCTGAGTGAAGGGATTTTTCATACTCTAAATTCTATTACCAAGTTGTCTAAAAACAATAAAGTGACCAATATTCTAATTGTTCATAAAAAGTTCCTCAGGTAGTAATGTCTTTGGAATAATAATACTCTAAACCATAACTGTATTTTGTTTTTAGATATATAATTAAATTTTTTTATTAGATCAAATATTATTTATATTAACAAATAACGGGAAAAGCATTTTGAATTTAAATCGTTAGACCATTCTGATTGTGGGAAAAGAGAAAGAAAAGTAAAAAAGTCCAATGAGACCAAGGTTAATATCAAACCATCATTGTCAAAATTCATAAGACATGCTGGGCATTAGTTATAGAATATTTTTAGATATGATTAAGTTCTTATACTGCAAAAGATAAAGAGAGAAGGATTGAAAAATATTCATAAGAATTTAGGAAATCACTGATAAATTATTTTTGTTTTAATATTTTTAAAATCAAAATTTCAAGTTTACTGTTTGTTATTGCTATATATTTAACAAAACATTCCCATGATAAACTCCAAACTCTGGTTGAATGCCTAGGCGAATATATCCAGCTTGAGTTGAAATTCTAATATTGAATGTAGGAAATAACTGAACAGTGAAAGGTTAGAGTCATTCGATATATTCATATAGAAGATTTGTAATAAAGCAAATTCTATTATGGATTTAGCTCCAAACCATCAAGTGCAAAAAACGTTTGTTCTAAATTAGCATCTAGATTTTAACAAATATAATAAAAGCTAGAGGTATTTTCAAGTATCTACCAGGTTTTATTAGCATACACTCATAAACTAAATTATAATTCATTAACTGGCAAACATTAGCATTAGTTTTATTATACAAGTTGATTCACGAGCTTAAGGGGGATTCTGTTTGGCTCGTGTTACAGTTGAATATTAAATCACAATAAAAATAAATTATATCATTTTCTTTCCTACTTTTTTGATGAAACACCGATAAATATAAAATTGGAAAAAAAGTATTTCTCAAAAGAAAAATTTGATTGCTAATTTCACCCACACCAGGGATCGAACCTGGAATCTTCTGCTTAGGAGGCAGACGCCGTATCCATTTGGCCATGTGGGCTTTCCAGTTGTTTTGATGTTGGAGTGGCATCACAATATCTGCAGTAAGGTAACCAAGACAAGCCACATAATCCCTCTCAAGCCCGGGGGAGGGTTAGTGT
>NW_027192208.1:382491-442445 GCF_041956535.1 Calcarisporiella thermophila
TAAAGGTAAAAAAAACTAATTGTGCATAAAGTTAAAGAAGAAAAGAAGTTTTTTTTTTGGCTTGTAGTGGCGCAGTTATGACTGTCTGTACGAAATACCGATATTCCCTGTAACACTTGTTAGAATCTGCGTAGTACATGCGAGGATAGTTAAGATAATTACTGGTTTATTAAACAAGAATACTATCTGGAACTTAGGATATCTCCCTTTACTATAGTGGGAGTTCTGTTCAATATATACTAAAAGAATTACATTACAACGATTACTTAATAATGCTCCGATAATGCTCCGAAATAGCAGGACTTGAGGGATTTTTTTTTTGATCAATCAATGGAAACTTTTATTTAATTTCCATATATTACATGAAGTTAATGTCAATGGACTTGACATAACGAGATATAGGTCCTTGATCGATAGACGTTCAATCGATATGCGTGTATCGTAGTTGTCGTGAATAGCATGTACGTGAAACCGATGTAATCTTTTGTACTTTTTGTAGGAGCGATCTTTTCAATAATGAAGACTCAATTTCTGAACAAGTGGACAGCAGTCACAAACTAAGAGTAAGTGCTGGTGGGGGAAGTGGGATTCGAACCCACGCCGTTCTCGTCGGCATACCAGGGATAGTCCACTACACTAACCCTCCCCCAGGGCTTGAGGGATTACGTGGCTTGGCTTGGTTGTCCTACTGCAGATATCTCGATACGATTCCAACACACTGTAAGAGTTAGGTAGTTTTCGTGGTGTAGTTGGTTATCACGTCTGTCTAACACACAGACGGTCTCCGGTTCGAATCCGGACGAAAACACGATTTTTATTTTATCAACCCAAAATTCTAAATGATTTTTAAGCTATACGATTATTGAAGGGTGGTGTTGAAGTTTAGTTTATATTGTTGACTTATTAATTTGTAAATGAAGGTAAGTGTCCTTTTTTTTTGGAAATCAAATTAAAAATTTATGCATATGCATATAAAGATTTAGATATATTAAATTTGATAGAAGACAGAGATATACACTTTTCACGGTGCACGTGCTTGTTATTCGAAGTATATTCCGTGGAAAGTATTTTGATAATAGTCTCCACATCAATCCCGTCAGAAAGTAGGGCAGTAGTTCATTCATTTTAACAGCTTAAAACTCTGAACTTATTCATCTTTTTGACTATTTTCAGATCCTGGTTTTGAACATTATTTATAATAGCATATCAAGATAAAGATGTCAGATGTTTTATTAACTAGAGTTTCTATCAATCAATTATTAAGTTTAATTACCATTTGAATTTGGGATACGTCTTTCAGGACGTATGCGTCTAGTTGTCCATATTGTGACCTTGTTTTTATCCTGTTTCCAGTGATTTGTAAATTTCTCCACTCTTCTATTTTGAAAGCTATTATTGCTTATCAATATAGATGTGCTGTTTGAAAATTTATTCCGGGTGGCTTGATAATTAGAATACTTATCTTTATTTCCTAGTAATTCACATGTCTAAATCATAGCCCGGAATTCTTTGAGGCTTTTTCAGGCATAAGCATGTATAATCCGATGGTGATTTTTTGATGCTCGGTTTGGGAAAAATGATTACAGCGAGCCAAGGGAAAAAGCCCGCTCTTTCTTTTCTTTTTATTAACTTTCAAGCATATTTATCTAGATTATCAATTCTATATATATTACTAAACGAAAGAACTCGAAGGATAATTCAAGATAAAACTAGAAGACCTTCATACTTGAAACCTGTATATATGTATATATTTTTGTGCGCCGAAATGTATAGTTAAAATTGTTTAGGATCACGGATGGGAAAAGTGGGAGAGTGTTAGATTTCGAAGGATAAATTACCCCTATTCTCCAATTAAACCGTAGTTGTAAATTGAAATTCAGAATGCACATTGCTTTGCGTGGTGTTTGAATTCGAGAAGAATTAAGGATCCTCTATTTTTACTAGCCTCATATTGAAGTTTGTTTATATCCTTTTACTTTTTCGTTTCCTTTGCTTCATTTATAATGAACATACCAATGGTCAACGCGACTATCTCAGTCGATAGGCCTTTTGGCGTACATCTCGACTCGTACTTTGTTAGAGCTTATCATCTTTTGACTGGGAAATCAGTAGATGAGTTTCATTTTGTGCAGGTAACAGGGGTCATCATTTGATATATTATTCATCATCTCTAAATGGATTCAAAATATTACCCACTATTATAATACTTTCTGCTATCATTGAACTCTTTATCTGATTTAATTTGATTACCAGGGTGAAACACCTCTTTCCACCAATTTGGAGGTTTTCATTATTTGCCTTGCCTATTTAGTCATCATCTTCGGAGGCGAATATATCATGCGTGGTCGCCAACCCCTCCAGCTTCGTGGTCTGTTTCAACTGCATAACTTTTTGCTCACCACTGGCTCTCTGGCTCTCCTTTTGCTATACATTGAGGAGCTGCTACCTATCCTGTACAGACATGGCTTTCTTTATGCCATTTGCGATGCTAAAGCCTTTACTCCGAGGCTAGAGCTACTTTATTACATTAACTACTTGTTTAAGTACTGGGAGCTTGTGGATACTGTGTTTTTAGTACTCAAGAAAAAGAAGCTAGGTATAAATTATGTGATATTAGTGTATCAGACGATTATCGTTTATACTTAACTTTAATTTTATAGAATTTCTTCACTACTACCACCATAGCATGACCGCTGTTCTCTGCTACACACAGTTGGTTGGACGTACATCAGTTGTAAGTGTATACAGGAGGCAATCTGCTAGCTGTTGTTTTAACTAATATATTCCTACTAAAGTCTTGGGTTCCTATTGTGCTCAACTTGACTGTACATGTCTTCATGTATTATTACTACATGCGGGCCGCCATGGGACACCGCATCTGGTGGAAGCGCTACCTCACTACGATGCAAATCGTTCAATTTATCATTGATCTATTTGTAATCTATTTCTGCACATATACCTACTTCGCCTACACATATGCCCCTTCCCTTCCAAATATGGGAACGTGTGCAGGCACTGAGGGTGCTGCAGCGTTTGGCAGCGGGCTTCTGTCGAGTTATTTGCTACTGTTTATTAACTTCTATCGGCAAACTTACAAGAAGCCTGCGGCTAAAAAGCTGTAGATTCTATGTATTTCCATTTTCCTTTTTTTTTTTGTATGTGTATTAGAGGTGATAGATCAATCAAAAAAAAAGAGAGAATATACATTTTTCTTTTGAGCGCTTTTAATATATAATACGTTTCTACTTTAGCTCCTTACTCTTTTTTTTCTTCTCCTTTTTTCTTTTCCCTAGGGTTATCTCCTTTTATTCTTTGGTCGTGTTTTCCATTTTTATATTCTTATAAGAATAGGATAAGCAGTTTTATTCTTAATATATTTAGGATATCACCCATATCACTTTGAATAAATATCACAATTAATAAATAGCACATGGTATACATATATATTTACCGATAGCTGAAGTCACTCTATACAGATAAACTACCCCCTCCCAGAAACGTAAATTGTAAAATGATTGCATAGCGTATGGCTCCGTTGATCAAACTCAATATAAGTCTAATTTATTTCGACACCTAGCGGAATAAAAGGAAGCCTTCGACTCTAAAGGCTCTCTAGGACTTTTTGTAGCAACAAGTAATTGATCTTTCTAACAAGAAATATCCGAAACTGTTCCAAATATCTCAATTTCTACCCAGAAATTCGAGAAAACCCAGCTCTCAGTTCGTATACTATTATTTAAATACTTAGGTTAATATGGAGTTTCCGGAAGTTGGGAAGCATTGTTCACAGAGAGATTGCAATCAGCTAGGTATAATATTGACTCACACCATTGACATCAAGTGGGCTCTAACTAATACCCTGCAATCTTCTTAGATTTCTTACCTTATACCTGCCAGTATTGTAAGAAAACATTCTGGTTAGATTCATCTTGTTAACCTTTGCATCCAATCCTATGGTTCTCATTTTTTTTGTCGTTTATTAGTCAAGATCATTGGAAAGCTAAGGATCACGACTGTCCTAAATATGAGGCACTTGATGTTCGTATTCCTGTATGTCCTCTATGTCAGCAACCGGTGTCCATTAGGCGAGGAGAAGATGCCAATTATAAGGTATTGCTTCTTTTCACTTTCAATCAAACCATCATTCGACTCTACAAATAATATTATTAACTAGGTTGACGAGCACATATCTAAAGGTTGTCCGTCATCTACACAAAAGAAGTCCAATTCTTGCTCTATGAAAGGTTGCCGTACTCGTGTACTTGTACCCATTATTTGCCCAAAATGTCATCTAAATTTTTGTGTCAAGCACCGCCTGGAGGCAGACCATGCCTGCAATCCTCCTCCAGCACCAGTTCCTGCCACTAAAAAGTTGATGAATGGGTTCTTACATCGTGGGAAAAAAGACTCTCAGAAAATCAACACTCGTCATAATAATGCTCCCACAAAGCCAATGGACTCTTCGAAGATTTCTGGAGGAGATCGGTAAGTGTTGCTTGTCAATCATGAGAATTTTAGATTTAACTAAGTTCCCATTTCGTAACAGAGCGCAGATGGAACAAGAGTCTCAACTACGGTTATTAGAAGAGAAAAGACGTAATGGGGTAAGCAGAAACGGTTATTTATGGATTCTAACGAAAAGGTCACTTGAAAAATGTCTCTATGTAGAAATTGAACAAGCAAGAGCAGGAGGCTTTTGCATTGATGATGAAATCGGATGCCAAGCAGCAGCAACAACAGCAACAGCTTATGCGAGGCAAAAGACGCATTTCTTCGACAAAGAAAAAGGCCGATTGTATTATAAGTTAATTAGATCTGATTCTGCTACATGATATTGTCATTTTCCTTTTTCTGTCAATGCCGATCTTCCTTTTAATATCCTCTTATTTGAATACACTCTGTATTTATCACGAGATAAGTTATACTCTTTTCTTAAACGAACCGTCTGGAACAAAAACCCTTGCAGCACTTTGTTTCTGCAACTAATTTTACCCATTTGATCTCATCGGCTCAGCCCGTTTATCAAAATGAGGAACAAAATATTTGCCCACGGCTGCGTCTGTGTGAGACGAAATGTGCGATCAATAAATTCTGGTTTGTCCAATTTTTGCTGGTTTCCGATCGGTATTTTTTTCCCACTCGATCATTTGTTTCTTGCTCCGGCTGTCAAAAAGTACAAGAACAAAATTTTCTCACCCCTTTTTGCCTATCATTTTCTCACAGTTCTCTGCTTCTCTCTCATAATCTCTTCCGTAACAAACTCTTCTTTTACTATCATCTTCCTCCCCTTTGGATCCATTATTCTTATCTTTTCTTTGTGTGCAGAGAAGCCAGAGACACGACATGCACCCCCGGCCAACTTCAACTTATGGCTCGAATTTTTCACCTCAGCCTTCTCCCCAAAAGCCAGCCGCCGCCAACTTTTCCTCCCCTAATATTCTGTCGCCCTCTGGTATATCCATGTCACCCTTCGGCGGCAAGGCTCCAACCGTACCAACGCCATTCTCTGCAGGGCAAAAGGGTATCTATTCCTATGCAAAAAGCTGGAGAAAATTCGATAATTCGCTAGAGGTTGGGGAAGATGATCTGAAGGGAAGATTGATGAACCAAGATGCACACAAAGGTGCCTCAATCCCCTATCGACGACCACAAAGCGAGCAACAGATACCTTTAAAACCAGGGAGCCGATATCCCGAGCCTCATTCCTCTTTAACTCCTAAGAATAGACTACCTCCAATCGCGAGCTGTCTCCCAGAACTTGCTGCACCTCCTCCCCCACCTCCAGGTCCTGCTCCCAACGTTCCATTTTCATATATGCACTCGCCTTTTAGTGAAAGTCGCATTTCAACCGATAACAAAGAGCCGATGAGAAAAGATAGCATGTCAATTGCATCTTTGATTGCACGGGATACCACTCAGAATCATTTGACGTCTCCATCTTCTCCACCCACTACTAAGCAGCAAATGTTCGAACAGCGGAGGCCCACCCTTCCACCTGTGCTTTCGTCTTTACAAGTGGATACTAGATTGACTGGTTCGTCCGCACTGGTAGAGAAATCAAGTGATCTCAAAAGCGAGATCGGTCGCTCCTCTCTATCACCCATCCAGGCGAAATCACTTGCTTTTACTATGGTCACCGCTAATCCTGTTTTTTCTCCATCGGCCGGTGAAGCCGGTAAACGTGTCCGTTCCCAGTCTATGGAGAACCATGATATTTCTCCAAATAAGCGACAGTTTTCTCGGGGTTCTCAATCCTCTCTTACCCTTTCCACCAGTGTCAAGGGTTTGCATAACAAAATCTCTCACCAGAACGCAGGAAAAACCATGACAATCTCCTGTCTTCACACAACCGTTGCTCAAAAATCTTATGGATCGGAGAAACGATTTCTCTGTCCTCCTCCTGTAGTGCGAGTTTATGGATTAGTTCCACAACAGTCCATTGCCGTTTCGGTGGCGGTGGCCGGGAGTGCTGTCCAGGATCATAAGATCACAACTTGTGATAGTGAAACTGCGGTTTTCAAGCATCTACACGTGATGGGTAGTGCAAAGTCGAAGAGAATCCGGTTGCAGCTTTTTATTACACCAGCTGCCTCTGAAATGGGGGTGCAGCAAGCGGGGGGATTGCCTACTATAAGTTTAGTGACGGATCCTGTGACAGTTATTTCCAAACCGTCAACTAAAAAGAAAAAGCCAAGCATACTATCAAGCTCTGTGGGATCGGGGAAAAAGAATTACATAGGAGGCGCGGGAGCTGCCTCAGGAAACTGGATAGTCGAGGGAGGAAGAGTAGCATTTTACAACCGTATCAACTCACAGACTGTTAGAACCAAATTCTTGGATGTCGCTCAAGTATACAGTGGAGGAGGTGGAGGAATACAAGCAAAGAGAGGGGATGGAAGTAGTGAGGGGATGATTTGTGCGAATGGAGGAAATTGGACAGGTTTTGTCCTTTCGGTTGTTCGATCTCCTTCTATTAGCCAATTTCATGATCGTCGACGCTCCATCCAGAATGAGGATGACGGAGATTCCAGCCGCCCATTGCTCTATAATTCGACCATTATTCTCACGGACCCGGATACCAACCTTTCTTCGCCTCCACTCATTATTCGCAAGGTAGAACGCGGGAAATTGCTGCGAGATGAGGAAGACTCCGCCCCCGTGACACAGATGCAAAAAGTAGGACTTGAACGAGCTTCGGTTGACGCAACAGGAATGAACGTGACAGGTGGGACACGAGAGTTCATGGGAGCCGGGGATGAAGGATTGGGGTTCTGGACAATTGAGGATGATAAGGTGGAGGATGTAGTGTGCTGGACGGCGGTTGGAGTGAGAGAAATGTGTGAAACGTTCGTTTTGCCCCCTCCTCATACCGATGCAATGTGCAGTGAGATGAAGCAAAGCAGAGCGATAACACGCCCGCCTAGGCTTTTGGAGAATCCAAAGTATAAACCGGGGACACATACTTTAGAACTTGCATTCAATTGCCACTCTTCCGTTTTTAGGCCAACTCATCAACTCTCAGCTGGGGATGAAGGAGATGGGCGAGAGCAGGAGCTATCAGATAGAATGGGTATTTATTTGGGAAATATGGGTCCACTTCGTTTGCGTACACTCCCTGGCACATATCCCTCGATCCCTAATTCTCACCCTGATCGTCGGTCATCCCATTCATTTTCTCCTCAACCTTCTACCTCACCTGCACTTGTTGATGATTTCGATTATGACGAAGATTTTCCTATTCCTCGAAATGTATCTAGAAATGAATGTCGTCTAGTCGTGGATCTTCCAATGGCAAGTGAAGAGATTTTTGCGGGAAGAGAAGGAGTTATTGAGTTGCCGCTGTGGCTGGTTCGCACAGATGGTGTTAAATTCTTGATGGGAGGGTGGGGAATGATATGTTTTTTGAGCGGAGGCCATCTTGCGAGATGGAGTGTGGAAAGACTTTGACATTTTATGAAAACATCACCTTGTACTTTATTCATGTGAAGTTTTTTTAGACTACGTTGAATGCTTGTATATTTTTTTCTACAGTGTGTTAAATTTATTATGTTTGTTTATTTCCAGTGTAATTATGTAATGTATTAATATTAAATGATTTAATTTGTCAATTACTATATCTCACTTTCATGTGAGAAATTCGGATCAATCCTATATTAAGTTCAGTAGTATATCTATTGAGTACTCCAAATGATCGTGGGAACGAAGCATTTTTTTCTTTGAGTAATGTTTAATTGAAAACTCTCTTCATATGAGATCACACTGTAAGAAAATGATTCGATGCATTTTATAATTGGGGCATTGAGAGTTCCATTAAGGCCAAATCAAATAGCAAAATTGTCTATAGCATTCAAAATATCTTGCAAAAGTGTCGCCTGGGAATGTTCTTTATGAGTCCGCTTTTGTTGGTTCAAGAGTTGTCCGGTGGCTCCAAAGAAGAATTGGTAACAAGCGTAGAAATCTGGATGCAATGGTTACTCCAATCAAGAGACTGATTCTTCAGTATTCGATACCAAATTAGTTCCATTTTGCACTCTTGCTGCCTTTATTGGGAGTCTCGAGTATTGTAACACGCGTGCTTATATTTGTTCCAATATGTTCCAAATAGTATGTCTACGATTTCGCAATCGTTTCCTAGACATCGCACCGAATTTTGCAAAATTCAAACTGGTAGATTTCCAAAAAAAGAGAAAAACCCGGCGGTCGGTCCATTTTTCGGGAAGTACCCTAATTTGGCAGAGACCGGATGTTCTATATAGCGAGGCTGATATGGAATGGAAAAAGATGTGGCAAAAGAAAGACGATGAAACCGTGCGAAGGTATGGGAGAGGCTGTGTTGCGGATTTACAAGCGGACTTTCGCTACAAGTTATCGTAAATCCTCCATATTAATATTTCTCGGTATCCAAGAGTTGCCAAACAAATCCGCGTAAGCACAAATGGCTAATGAAGAACCATCATCACCTAATATTGCAACTGCCTAGTTGGTACCTGACATAATAGATCAATAAGAATATAAATCACCCAGCTGTCAATTTATTAGTATTAGTCATCTAATTTAAATTGATGAGTGTCCAGACATTTAATAAGTTTTTATACAATTATTTTCCCAAAAGATTTGATGAATTTAGATGCGGACAAGACCGATAGTGAGTCCTCTTTAACTTCTTCTGAACCGTCTATATACGTTTTCAAACCAGAAAGAGGAGTTTTCGAGGTTCAATCTTCTCCAACACATTCTACTCAGGCTTCCTCTCTTTCTGCAACCTCACAATCGGCTCAACAAGATAATATGATCTCGATCTCTGAACGTCATGGGCCACTTTTCCCGCCTCCAGGCCCGTCTCCCAATATTCGACCACTTTATATACATTCACAAGTCCGAGAAAGGTGCCCACTCTCTAGCAACTCCGAGTCAACGAAGAAGGCCAGCATGTCAATCGCATCGCTCATTGCTTCAGATGATATACAAGCGTTTTCAATCCCTCCAACCCTTCCTTCAGCAACACTACCACGGACACTCGAGAGTCGAAAACGTACCTTGCCTCCCGTTCATTTATCATTACAAACGGACCCAAGTATGGTCATTTCACCGTTGATGGTTGGAAATGATTTTCAATCTAGTGCATCAGTTTCTACACTTCCTCTTCAATCAAAATATTATTCCTTTCCCTTGATCACATCCACTCCGGTTCTCAGTTCGTATACGGGTGAATCCAGTAAGCGTTACAGGCCCGATTCTTCGGGTAGAGACGAGGCATCTCCTACCAAGCGTCTTCAAACGCGATTCCCCCAGACTATATCTAGATCAGCTATCGGTGTCGGGAGTTTGCATAATAGAATCGCACAACAGAATTTTGGGCAGATAGTGTCGATCTCCTGCCTACACTCAGCTGTGGCTCAGAAATCATATGGATCTGAGAAGCGATTTCTATGTCCTCCCCCTGTGGTGAAGATATACGGACTTGACTCTCAACAATCACTAACTGTCTCAATGGCTGTGACAGGAAGCGATATTAAGGATCAAAAAATCGTCACCAACAACGAAAGCGTGGTTTTTAAACAATTATATATAATGGGAGGTTCGAAATCGAAGAAAATTCGACTACAACTTGATATTTCACATAATAATCCCAATACGGATAAGGATCATTGGAGGAGTTTACCTACTATTAGTTTCATGACGGACCCGGTAACAGTTATCTCAAAACCACCCAAAAAGAAGAGAGGAGCAAACTTATTGACGAGTATGCAATCGGGCGAATGGAAGATGACCAGTACAGGAACCACCTCGGGGAATTGGATTGTTGAGGGGGGAAGAGTAGCATTTTATAACAGAATCAATTCGCAAACCGTTAGAACCAAATTTCTGAATATTGATCGCTCAAGTAAGGGTGAGTTTCGTGATATGACAACCGAAGAGATCGACGGGGGTGAGGAGGGGAAATTCAGTGCTGACGGAGGAAGGTGGACAGGCTTTATAATCAAAACATTACGATCTCCCAATATTGCCGGTTCCGACTCTAGTCAGCCAGCTATTTCAGATCAGAATGATGAGGGAGGTCGTCCTAGTCGCCCAATTCTTTATAATTCGATTGTCATACTCACGGACCCAGAAACCAATCTTCGTTCGCCTCCACTCATTATTCGCAAGTTGGAACGCGGGAAATTGTTGCGAGATGAGGAGCAATCCACTCCCGTGACACAAATGCAAAAAGTAGGGCTGGAGCGAGCTTCATTTGACGCAATCGGAAGAGGAGAATTCATTGGCGCAAGAGATGAGGGATTGGGATACTGGACTATTGAAAACGATAGAGCGGAGGATGTTGTGTGCTGGACTATAGTTGGAGTGAGAGAGATGTGTGAAACTTTCGTCGTTCCGCCTCCTTCTCCTATGGCTATGATGAGTGGTGAGCACCAGCAAAACAGAACGATAACACGCCCACCAAAGCTTCTGGAGCCACCGAAGTATAATCCGGGCGCCCACACTCTTGAGTTGGTATTTGATTGCCACCCATCCACATTTCAACACACAAATATTCGTCAACCAATTCCAACATCAAACAAGTCTGAGAATGATGGAAGGGACCCGGAGACACCTGAAAGATTACATATATTTTTGGGAGATTTGGGTCCGCTTCCCTTGCGTACGCATCTTGCTCCACTACGCATAGTACACGACTATAGTTCAATTTTTAATGCCTCTTCCGTACGAATGTCATCTTCAACTACATTTTCTGCCGATTTTGATTCTGATAATGACGATATTAGCGATCCAAATAAATGTCGCGTCGTAGTGGATCTTCCTATGGCAAGTGAGGAGACATTTGATGGGAGGCAGGGTGCAATCGAACTACCGTTATGGCTTGCTCGTGAAGATGGTGTTAAGTTTTTAATCGGAGGTTGGCAAATGTTATGCCATTTGAGTAGAGGGAGCCTGGCGAAATGGGCTATCACGAAAATTTGATTTGCTCTTACTGTATTTACTTAGTAACTCCTTTCCCCTCATTAATCTGATTAGCATGTAAATTTTGTAATCCAATATTGTATATTGACTACCTCGCATTCCTTCCTAGAAATTTCTGAAATGATATTCTGTCTTACTATTCTTACTACTCTTACTATTTTTTTAATCCTTTCGTTGAAAAAATGAGAAATCAATTTGCTTTAATTTCACTCTAGAAGAAGGGCTCGAAAAATGAAATCAATTCAACACTCTGTTTCAATTGTTTCTCACTAATCCATTACTTTAAAAATAATACGCAATTCTTTTATAGACTAAATAAAAATAATATTGAGCCCATTATGCATTCAAAACTATTTCTAAATTTTACATATAATATTTATCTCTACTTGTATTTGAGAGGAGATTAACAAGATTTGCGACAAAAGGCTATGACCATCCTGCTTCATTTTACCTTTTATTTCAATCTTAATACTCCCTTCCTTCATTTATTTTAAAAAAAATTCAACCAATATTGATGGCATTATTGTGGATTAGCGGCCGCAAATCATGAGAGATATCTTTATTTTCTTTTACCGAAGTCTTAATCATCCGTGAAAGTTATCTTTTTATTTTTAATCAAACTAATGGATCAAAATGTATTTTATAATTAGTGATATTTTTATTTATAAAGTTTGACGAGAACAAATACAGTATTGCTTCTCAGAGAAATTCTCTCTTATATATTACAGGAGTTTGGTGGATTAAATATTATATTTAGTAAAAATGAATAGTGAAATATTGCTGATTAAGCTAGAGGCCTTCGACCATTTTGCGATAGGCATAAGTATCGCCTAGCCTCTCTTCCTGAAAGTGCGATCGATTTTGCGGCGAAAGATTCGATTCCAATTGATAATAATTGGTGGACATTTGGGTCCCTATTTCGAACGTCGAAGTCTTTGGATCCCGAATAGAGCTATTCTTATCTGCCTTCAAAATCCGGAACACGATAAACCGACCAATTCGCTCACCCATCGTTTTCTGACGAGGCTTGTGTTCAGTAGCGAGAGGATATGGCTGTTCCTCATGTCCATATTTTGCAATAAGATCATTCTTAATGGTATTAAAAGAATTATGGACTGCAGGATCAAGAGAAAAGGCAATCAGGTTCAGAATGCCTGGGATATCTTTTTATGGGCAAATACGCATCGTTAGTAGGCATGGAGGGCGAGTATCAAACTTGATAATACCTGTTCCCCAAACGGACCACACGTCAATCCCAAAATTCAATTCTCTACGATGGTGCATCCACAGCTCACAAATGCAGAATCCCATTTGAGTGATGAACGGAATAAGCGGGTACAATGCACTAGAGCCAAAAATTAATATATAAATTGAACATTTAGAAATTAGCTTTCTCTGCCAATACTACTCACATGCGGCGAATAAGTTTATGCAGCGTTTTTTGCGTTTTACGGAATCGTGATTCTAATTCCGTGTTAGGGCGTGGGGTTTGAGACATGGACGCAAGTTCGCGCGCACTGTTCTGAAGCTTAATGATAACTAATATAACGACCACCGTACAGTATACGCAGCTGCCCATCACCCAAAAAAGATAGGTAGCCCATTCAATATTCTTTGCCAGCTGGGTATGGCTGTCTTTGTACCAGCAGAGTTGCTGTGCTAAATCGAAGCCCAGATGGTTGAGTGCTAGAAAATGAATTGATTAGCATATCTCTACTCTGATTGTAGCATGACATTCTATTATTTGGAGTAGCTACCATATGGAGGGATGCTGATGATCAGGGAAGCCAGGATGGGTACTCCCCAGTACCAATACTCCCACCACTGGCGATAAGGACGGCCGTGCAAGAAAACAAGCTGCAAATTGATGGCAATGGCATCGGTGAGAAAGCTATAGAGTAGCGTAAGCCAGACAACGGACCATGCAGCGAAGTCGCATACCCATCCGCTTACAGGATAGAATGTGTAGATGAGGAAAGCGATTGCCTTCAACGCATCCACAAATGAAATCGCAGCCGTAAGACGCAAGGAAACTCGATCCACAAGTTTTCGATTATAACATCCTTATATCAATATTTTAATCAACGATAAGTTAGGAGAAAGGATAAACGAAGCCTGCATAATTACCAAGACCGATTATTATAAACACCACGATGAGACCGCATGCCAGCCCGAGTGAGTTGAGGATGACGTTAGAATAAAACACAAAGTCGTTTTGCCACTGCTCTTTCAGAGTCAAGTCTGGGACGCCGGGGGGTAAAGGGGTCTTATCCATTGCTTGACATAGGTTACGGGGAAGAAACAAGCATAAACAAAGGAGGGAGGGCGAGGTTTAAATGCGAAGCGTAGACCGAGCTTATGTGGTATTGAAAATATATGTAGCATGATTGTCACTTTATTACTCAACCGCACGTGCAGGGCTCTTGCGGAATATAATACCCTCATCCAATAGTATAGCATTACCGAAGCTTCAATAAAGAAAGTCCCCTTCGAAAGGTATCAGCTACGAAAATTGCATTGTCGCACATGCGGACTTTTTAGGACGACTCGGTACCACGAGCAGTAAACTAAACATTTCATTGGCACACATTGGAATATTGAGTTTATATTTTTAAATAAAGTTGTTGGTGCACTTAACTCGAGTGATTTTAGTATCAAAATCGGACAAGCCCTATATACTTAGGCTTAAATTCTCTCGAAATCGTTTTTTCCCCTATTTTTTTTTTTAATTCTCTGGCTTTCTTGTCTCTTTTGTCTTAATCCTTATTTTCATTATTCTTATATTCTTCTCCTATTTTCTCAATATCTGTAGTATTTTCAAAATATTGATTATTTCTCCATAACTTCTCTCTCACCAAGGTTTCTTTTTTCTCTCATTCTCCCCCTCTTATCACATTAATACCGTTAATATGCCCTCTAAATCCTTTAAACGTCGTACACTTTTTGCCCTCGCAACTGCAGTAGCAGCACTTGGCTTGGTTAATCAAGTAAATGCTGTCGATGTCGATAAGCTCCTTCAGGCTGATCTCGATCTCGGCCTTTGCAATGGTATCAATTTACGCGAAGCTACTATTCAAGACCTGCAGTATGCATTTGAGAATAACTTGCTCAGCTCTCACCAGCTCACCAAGTGTTATCTCGACCGCATCAAGGTGATGAACCCTCACCTCAACGCTATTATTGAAGTAAACAAAGATGCTCTCGAAATTGCCGAGAATTTGGATAAGGAACGTAAACAAAAAGGCTCTCGCGGACCTCTGCATGGGATTCCGATTCTGGTGAAGGATAATGTTGCCACTCGCGACGGTATGGAAACCGGCGCAGGTTCTTTGGCTCTGGTTGGCGCAAAACCAAAACAAGATGCTACGGTTGTTGCCAAACTTCGCAAGGCAGGAGCGATCATACTGGGTAAATCAAACATGTCAGAATGGGCCAAGTATGAGTGCTGCGCATTTTTCTATTGAATATAGTGCATTGATTAGATATACTTATATTTAGCTTCCGCTCCATGTCTTCAGTCGAAGCGTGGTCTGCACGCGGTGGTCAGACTCATGATGCCTACATTTTGAGCGCTCAACCTTCTGGTTCAAGTTCTGGCTCTGCGGTAGCTGTAGCTGCGAATCTGGCAGTGGCTGCTCTCGGTACCGAGACTGATGGTTCCATTATCGCTCCTGCAGCTCGAAATGCCGCTGTCGGTCTTAAGCCCACAGTCGGCGTGACATCACGTGCCGGTGTTATTCCCATCTCTTCTACACAAGATTCGGTATGCTAGTTTTTTTCTGATAAATCACAAAAATTGAGGCTAATTTTGATGCATGCATTAACATCTGTGCATAACTTTCATAATTCCGCTAGATTGGTCCTATCACTCGTACAGTCACTGATGCGGCTATCATTATGAATGCTATTGCTGGATTTGATCCTCGTGATGATGCTACAAAAAAGATGAAAAAAGTCCCTGATTATGGGAGGAGCCTAAGGCGTGATGGTTTGAAGGTCGAGAATTGCAGTTGAGATACTATGAAGAATGCAGAGATTATTGACACTTTTCTAATGCATTAGAATGTCCGCATCGGTATTCCGCGCAAGCCATACTGGACCGCCAAATCTATCAAATCTCAACTCTTCCAGTTGGAGAATGCTCTCACCCTAATGCGCAACTTAGGAGCGCGTATTCGCGACAATTCCGAAATTCCAACTGCGGACAAACTCAATAGTGATGAGTGGGTATGGTTTGATAGCGGTAAGCATATTCGACATGATATAACTTCCGGGCATAGGAGGTAAATTAATCCTTTTCCGCGACTATAGAGTTGAACGTATGCTTAACTGAGTTCAAGGTCGGCCTGAATAACTATCTCCAAAATGAGCTGGAAAGTTCTCCGGTGCGCTCCCTCGCCGATATTATTGAGTTTAATGAGAAGCATAAAGACAAGGAAATGAAACTTTTTGGCCAAGATTTATTGATACGCTCCCAGGCTACAAAGGGTTTGGAAGATCCTGAGTATTTAAAATCTCGCTCAACCAACTTAAAGCTCGCTAGAGAGATGGGCATTGACAAGGTTTTGAATGATTATAATTTGGATGTGTTGGTAGTCCCTTCTGAACCCTTAGCTCCTGAAACTACCCCAGCAGCTGTTGCCGGCTACCCAATGATTACTGTAAATTTGCTTTTTTAGTCTATATTCAGGATTAATTTTTAACCTTGCTCTTTTGCATTCTTTTAGCTGCCTTTTGGATATGACGAGGATGGCCTCCCTCTAGGCATTTCTTTCATTGGGCGTGCTTATAGTGAACAGCTCTTGCTCAAAATTGGCTATGCATTTGAGCAGGCTACACGTGCGCGTGTCCCCCCCAATTACAAGAAGTGCTGCTCTAAAGTTGACATCTAATTTCATTCTATCTATTTAATCGCTCTAATGCTTTCTTCTTTTTACTTGCAATCTTGGTGTGTATATGAGCTGAAAATAAACTCCCTTATTTATTTATCCAATTACAACTAAGCCCTTAGTTCTTTTAATAAAGATATTCTAGTTCTAGTAGAAAGCCTGCTAAGCAACAAGGCTGTAATCCAATGAATAAGAGGTGGCTTTCAAAGTTCGCTGAGTCTTTCTTCAGTTTTCAATGACGCCATCGGCTGAATATCTTTGACATTGCAGGTAGGCTAAACTCGAATAGATTTTGGCTGAAACGATTCGATCGCTTTACAAAAATATATGGTAATGTATAGGCTGAGGGCTGCTTGCGTTTTCTATGCACCTCTTCTAAAATAAAGTGCCGGTCAACTGATTCAAACAACTCAGCAAATCATTCCATTATTGTCGTCAACTTGCAGGGGCTAATATCCTCTATCAATTTGAAAAAAAAAATTTAGCCGGGGAAATGGTCGTAGATCAGAGTGTTTTGGGTGATATGTAATGATGGTAAACAGTTTCATCTTGCTGATTTAATCCCAATCAGCCCCAGTGTCATCTTAATCTTGGTGTAGTCGTATCTGGTATTGTGTTTTGAAATTGACATGTAAAAAACGAAAAAAAGACTTTAAATATTATTTAAATATACACCTAACAACGCGTGAAAGGAAATGAAAAAATACAGAGAAACTATAAGAAAGAATAGTTCATAAAATCAAAGTACTATACCCACAAAAGCGCATTAACAAAATAACAATAAAATAGGCAAATAAAAGCAGCATTAAAAATAAGATAGAGAATTTGGTAGGAATAGTAATATTACCGATCAATAAAAAACGAATCCAGAAAGCGTCGAGTTCAACTATCTCGAAGCCTAAAAATTCTTCTCGCCATCACAGAGTTCCATGCATCTCCTTACAAAAAAAAAAAAAATACAAAGAAAAAACAGGAAAATAAAACAAGAGTTGCATACAATACATTGAAAGATAAGATAATAATTTAGTGTCATGATTGAGATGCATGCCACATTCCAATTGCAAAATTCGTTGGAAAGCTCGGGCGATGTGGACGGACATTCATCAATTCACACAATTTTTTCATGGCCTCAGTATTTTCCGTCTCCATTGCGCCCAGACTACAGTTGTTGAGGTCATTGCCAGCAGCGCTTGTTGTGGAATATTCGGTGGGGCTTATCTCTTCAAAATCTAAAAGACCCGCCGGATTAAGTGGTGCAGCCGGGTGGGGCATAATTGAGGGTGCGGAGAGCAGATTAAGAAGAAACAGCGAAGCATTTGAAATCGGATTCGAGAGCTGATCCTCAGAGTCAGTTGGGGTGCCCACTAGCTCTTCTTTCGTGGCTGTGGACGAGGTCGAGTTGGTGGTAGTCAAGAGCTCACCGAAATAATCATTGATGAGCATCTGATCCTCTTGGCGCTCAGAGGGTGTATGCGTAGAAAGTGGGGAAGAAATAGATGGAGTTGGTTGCGGCTCTCCTTGTTGTTGGGATGAAGGATGAAGTAGGGGTTGAAGTGGAGGGGGAATAGAGGAAACATCGCTATCCAACTTTTTCTTTTCATGGTGAACCTCGGCTATTCCATCCATTGATACATCTGCCATATTTTGTGCGTTCAAACCGTTAGAAACTTCCGATGCTTCCTCTGCTATGGTAGCAGAGTTCTCGGCCAGTTGGTCCGACCGTTGCTGTGGCATTAATGGCGATTTCTGTAAAGTACCTGGGCGATTATTCTCATGGCTCTTCTCATCTTTCTCTCCACCCTCTGAACCAACTATTTCCTTAATTTCGTTCTCATCGCTCTCTTTCATTTCATCTTTCACGTCTACTACTTTCTCCAGCTTTTCACCTTTTAGTTGAGCCTTCAGTGCCTTGTTTTCCTGAATAACTTCGTCATAAGCTCGTTTTAAATCCTCAAGTTCTTTCACCCTTTCCTCTAGATCCTTTACGTATTGTATCTTTCGTTGGCGGAATGCGCGCTGTGCCGCTCGATTTTGTTCCGCTCGGCGGGCAGTGCTGGTAGCTCGCCTACCGTATTGCATGTGATGTGATAAATTTTGATATGAGTAGGGGCTAGGAGCAGATGGAATAGAAGTTGGCGAGAAATTAGAACTAGAGGATGGCGTGACTGCCTGCGGAAGAGCTTTGGGCAAAGCTGTGTCAGCTATGGCTGAAGTGACAATGGTAGAGCTGACGCTACCTAATAAATTTAAATACTCAGAGTGTTAATTGCTTCAAAAAAAAGTAAAAGAAATCCACCAAAACTCATAGTTAAACCAATTTGCATACCAATTTCGTGACCATTAGTAGATCTCTCGAATCTTCTCTCATTTCCTCTGTTTGTGCTGGTTCCACCCGCCCAGTTGCCGCTTGTGGAAGATGTCGGTGTGTTTTGAGAATACCATCCCCGGCTTCCCCCTCCCATCAATCCATTAATATTTTCTCCTGTAGGTGTAGGCAATAATGGCTGTGAATGGTTAGGAGCAAAGCCAGGAGGAAACGTAGATCCTGGAGGGACTCCAGATCTTTCTTGGGCCGTGAGCGGAGGAGGCTGCGGGGGCCATCCCGAGTTCATTGCAGGGGGAATAGAGGTAGAGATTGGGTTCGGGAACGGCAACCTGTTCATCAAAAAATACCGTACTGGAACAAGTCAATTTGAAATGAGAATTTTGAAGCAAATTGAATATGCTAATATATAAGTGTGCTAAGTAGTGCTTTATCTTAATTGTGAGAACAAAAGAACGGCTTTTGCGAGAAAAAAAAAAATGCTGCGCACCGATTAATTTTCGCTTGTTTCTCCGCCAAATTCTGATACTATTTGGAAATATCGATTTCCTCTCAGGGATATTTGCCGCAGAGATAAAATATTCCAAAATATGTCTTTATTTTAAAGACCAACCCATAGAAAAAGGTTACTATCCATACGAAATTAATACTTAGAGTTCTTTTATGAAGCCACGTCTGGAGCGACCAGGACCAGAACCTGCAGCAAGATTGAATTTTTCTGCGAGCTGTAAAAATGACAAGGCAGCACCGAGTTAGTACATATACTTGAAAGATTTAAAGAGGCTCATACTTCGTTGATGGCGTTTGCACCTTTTGTTACAGCGGCTAAATACGTGATTACTACTACATCATTACACTCTGTCATGAATTCTTCGTGGAACTCATCCACATCCATTGTTGGCAATTGATTACACAGGCTGCTAATTTTTCGTAAAATGTCATGGTCCCGTTGAATTTCTCCCTTTTCAACACTTGTTAAATATTCATGCAATAGCTTCACGCGCGACTGAAGCATTCCAATTGCATTTCTTTGATTGACTAGATGCGCAATTAAAGATGAACCAGCTCCTGCGCTTTCGTTTACTGTCTGGTTGACATGGTCGACTGAAATGCGCTCTGCCTCTCCTGTTTCAATACGATATGATGCAGCAATGAAAAGATGCTGAGGAACACCATTTACTATGTCGATCGTAGACTCATAGAGCGCAAGTGGGAGATTTCGTGAAGAAGAAACCACAAGTTGGGTAGGGTTAAGTTGCAGGAACAGTGGGCTTTCATTAAAGTCCATCATCTAAAAACTATATTAGTCATAGTACTTTAAAAATTATACAACAGAGTGAAATTACCTGTTTATGAATGTGCATTTCCATTTCAGTTGGAGTCTGACCCACAGAATACCACCCTAGGAAATCGTAGTCAGGGAATACTTGCAGAACTAATAAAAATTATGAGATTAAGAAGAGTGGGCATAAAGGGAGAAAAATACTATTTACACTGTTCTTGTCTTGACACAAAAAACGAGTGATCCACAACTATCTTCTCGTCTATAATTTTACATAATAGTTCGTACGTATTGTAGATCTCGATTTCTCTCCCTTTTTGTGTGCCAAGTAGCGCTCCGAAAACTAAATGAAAATTAATATTTTAATCGAGAATACAAGTTAAAAATAAAATGAATTTACCACGATTGGTTGCATTTCCTTGTACTTTCTCCCGTGTATAGTGATCTGATATATTCATTAGTGCCAGTGGATGTCTTTTATAAAGAAAAATAGTATATATTATGTGTATTCAGATAAGAATTTTTTATTAATCAAAATATATACACTTACAGTGCTACATTTAGACCAGAGTTATTGGTTGATTGTGATACAACAGAAGACGTATTCACTATAGTAGATGTTGCACTGCGTTCCTCGAAGGTCCCCTCCATCTCTGTGAGTAGACGAATAAAAATTGATATGATATTGTACTCGAAGTGGCAAGTTAAACTTTCATATATAGATGAAACTAAGCCTCAGAGTCCAATTCGATTCCAAACTGTGTGGCATTGATTCATATTCCAAATATGTCAATTATGATCGCTTTTCGTTTTAATACACGAATATATACTAAGATAACCTCCACCTACTATGGTTTGTATATCCATCACTTTTTTTTTTCTCTCCATCTTAATACCCCAATTATTGTTTCTTATAATTTTACATAAGTATCCTTCATTTTAACTACAAGAGCAACCTCCTTTTTTTTGTATAGCTTTGCATTGCCACATGCATTCTCAATGACGACTCTAAATTCTACCCAGACTTTACATGTTGACACACATTATAATAACCTTTCAACTACTCATCCTCAACATGATACGGCAGCACTTCACAATGGAAGTATATATGATACTCTCTATGATGGAATGCTATTAGAAGATGCCGATGACGATGTTCCTACTTCCACGTATATAAATGAAGATGTGGATGAATTTGAATACGAGAGCGAGGTTTCTACCCCATCTATACCCGACGAGAACATCGATTTCAATTTGATCTATGCACTTACACCTTTTGTGGCTACTGTGGATGGGCAAGTGACAGTGGTACGAGATGAAGAACTTCAATTATTGGATGACTCGAATTCATACTGGTGGCTAGTAAAAGTGGAAAGAACTGAGGAGATCGGCTACATACCTGCTGAGAATATAGAGGTGAGAACCAATGAATAGTGGGGATAGTAAACATTTCTCTCATATATGTTTTAGACTCCATACGAAAGATTAGCACGCCTCAACAAGCATAAAAATGTCCAGGTATTATTTGATTATCAAAATACCATTACTAAATAAAATGGTCGAAGCTACATTTGAATTCTAATACTTTTTTGGATCTTTAGTATTTACAACAGCTTTTACCAGTATTAATCGCAAATCCCGAACAGCCGATGCCAAGTAAGTCAACCAAAGGGGTCTCATTTCAGATACCTGTCGTTTCTTCTGACGAGGAGGAGGAGGAGGAGAGCGATCAAGATTTCATGGATGAATATGAAGATGACGAATATGATATTGAGGATGACATTGAAGAGCAACAAGGATTCAAGGCTGAAAAGAATGAAGAAATAATAATAGAGCGTAGCGCAATGGATGAAAATCTCAGAGGAAATGAACAAAATGCCAGAATATCAGAGGATATCTCAGTATCGCAAGTAGATTTAGCTGAAACACCCAGTGGTCCCGTTCTCACTTATGTTAACTCGAACTCAAAACATTCCGGAGATGAGCGCAAAGAAGACTCTTCACGAAGGGAGAGCACATTTAAACGCTTCTTTTCTCGTGGTCTCTCAAAAAAGCGTGCCATTCCAACTCAGGATACTTCTACTGCATATTTAGAAGATGATAGCAATTCAATTAGCAGCGGCTCACGCTCCTCACGACAGGATTCTGTCGATCTTCAAGACAGTAGTAGCTCAAATATAGTGCGGGTATTTGCTGGCGAAGGGGTCGAGTTCGGGGGAGCTGCTCAATACAAAACTCTACTGATTGAAAAAGATATGCTTGGAAGAGGACTACTTCAGCAAGCAATGGCAAGATTTTGTATCTCAGAAAATGGGGAAATAGTTGAGGACGAGTACTATTTAAGTCTAAAGAAATCCGATGGTGGTAATGATTAACCTTGCTTTAATTTCATACATTATTAATTCATCACTTACTTATTCCAATTTGTAGAGGAATATCCAGTAAAGCCTGATGAACGATTATTTGACCTCTATCGTTCTCTATGTGGCAACACTGGCTCAGATGATATATCTAGAAGGGCCGATGAAATTAAAATTTTCCTTCATAAGAAAACTTCGAATGGACCATTCAATATTCGTATTATTCTCCAACCACATGATATGCCCCCAAGTTGGAAGAGCAGGATGGATTCTAGGGTATCAATGTCGATACCCAAGCAAATGGCAGAGAAAAACCTCACTTCAATGGAGACTATATTGAGGATTAGGAAAGAGGTCGTGGCAGAAGAAGTTGTTAGGGAGGCTCTGACCCGATTCAATTTAAGTGAAGGAGAATATAAGCTGGTCGGAATTGTAGGCGATAAAGGTAATTTAGACTTGTAAAAATTATAAAGAGCGCCTGACTAACAGTATTTACATTATAGAATTTAACTTCTCTCCTGATGTATCACTTTCTGCATTTTATTCACATCATCCCGACGTTTCTTTCCTCCTGCGACGTATTTCAGAGCCACAAATGCATCAGCAACCTTCTCCTGATATCTCTATGCCTCCTCTACAATCGATCTCTCCTACCTTTGGCGAAAGCAATGTTTCTACGCCGCTATTACGCTCAATGAGCCCCTCATATTTGGATAGAAGCTTAGGAGTATCCCCACATGGACACTCTCATAGTATGTCACCAAGCCTTGATCTTGATTTAGGATATGCTGGAAGTCAACAGCAGGCAGGAATTAATTCATCGCTGGATACCCTGAAAATACATGACGCTACGAACGACTCTGATATCTATCGTTCTCAAACGCCACCTGCTTTGGATTTCGATTTTAACCTCAACTTTTCTCAGCAAACTGAAAATTTACCAACGGAAGATGTACTTTCGAAATTGGATGAAGCGTTAGCTGGACTCGCGCGTGAAAATTCTCTACATGAAGATGGTGATATTGGAAAGGAAAGTGATGGAAAAAGGAATAGAATCAGTGCATACCCAATGCGCCCGGACGAAAGAGTAAGGGTCATGGAACTGGAGCGAAGAATGAGTCCAAGTCCTCTAGTTGTGGATGACGGAGGACGTATTTCTCCGGCTGTCCTGAGTTTAATCCGTGTGGGAAGCAACTCTAGCAGCATAGGCGGAGTCAGGAAAGAGCTTATGAGCCCATACGGAGAGACGACGGAAAGGACTATGAGCCCGGAGAGCGTATTGAAAGGGAGATTATCTCCTGCAGTTTATGTGCGTAATATGAATGGAGCAAGTATGCAGCCAAGGAGTCCTAGTCCAAGTTCGCTTTCTACAACTGCAACTGCTCACTCGGGCTCGCTTTCTCCGCCCTCTCCCGTATCACTCAACTTTTCGCAGCTCATGATGCCAAACGTCGTCCCTGGGGATATTCCAACTGTAAAAGCTCTAAATTTACCACCCACAACACCCCTCCCTCCCACCCCTGGCAACTCTCTCGGAAGTCCTAAAACTGTAGAAGAGACCGAACCATTAATAGTCGTAGACGCACTACTAGATAAACTGAAGCATGAAGTATATGCAGAGGAGAAAGTAGCCCAAAGTTCCCCAGAGAATGTTCTTTCAACGAAGGACGAAGGAGAAAATATTGAGCGTATTCTGGATGCGAATGATACCTTAGTAACTGCGGATAGTCAGAACTCTAATCCGACAAATGCTGAAATCCCAAGTGTTGCTTCAACCACTACCGACTCACTACCCGCATTTCCGAGTAGTACACTTACTTCTGATAACGTCACATCTGCATTCAAAAATAGTTCAACTTTGGCATTCCCTCGCCCTAATTCCATTTCAAAAGAACGTCGTCGATCTAAGCGACTCTCTGCTCGAGATTCATGGATTCTCGCTGATCAATTTGGACTGAACGATTTAATGATTATTGTGCGAGGAACTGCCCAGCTTGTTTCCAATACAAAACCTGGAGGAAAAGAGGAAAGAGATGGCATTAAGATTCGGGATGACGTTAAAGAGATTTTTGTAGACTGTTTAAATTTACTTGATGGGCTGGAGGGTGAAGTTGATAAAATATTGGATGATGCTATCCGGGTATTTTAGTTGTTTCTTAAATTCGTTATATTATTAGCATACTTTATCTAGTGAATACTGCATCATTGCCATTTTTTTAGTTATTGTTGTTGTGTATATCTTTAAACGTTTTTCGTATTTTTAAGTGGACTATAACTCTCCCTATATCGTTCTCGTCAATTGCGGCAATAAACTGAATTGCAGTCACATTTCGATATAACTCTCGGCGATCGAAAGAGTGTCTCGTTAATATTTTTGCCTATTCTCATTTGATCTATTCTTAAAAACCCATCAATCGATTTATTCTGTTGTAATGTCAGAGCAATCAGGTGATGATGATGTAAAAGAGCAGGATCGCTTTCTGCCTATTGCTAAGTAAGTATTCAAATTTTTTTTTTTTATTTTTTCTAGTGCGGCTAAATATTCCGATTTATTATATTATAACCATTATTTTCTCACAAATAGTGTGTCCCGAATTATGAAGCGGGCGCTCCCAGAAAACGCAAAAATCTCTAAAGAAGCCAAGGAATGCGTGCAAGAATGTGTTTCTGAGTTCATTGCTTTTATAACTAGTGAAGCGAGCGACCGATGTGTACAAGAAAAGAGGAAAACAATTAATGGAGAGGATATTTTATGGGCGATGCAGAGTTTGGGATTTGAAAATTATGCTGAAGCGCTGAAATTGTACCTAGCAAAATACAGAGAGGTAATAAACTTTTCAAGCAATTACATGAATGATGCTAAAGCATTTTTAACTTCCATACTGCTAGGCCACTAGGCTTGAGAGAGTTACAGCTGGGACACTAAAGGAAGGCGGTGAAGGCAGAGATTATGGAGGAGGTAGTGGAGGTGATAATGGCTTTGTGCAGCAACAACAGCAACCACAACAGCAACAAAACCCCCAACAAGCTTTGTATTATTGAACCGAAAGTCATTCTTCATAAATTCTTCCTCTTTTTGTAGTTAGAGTCATTTGTGATATTTCATTTACTCCTTTTTGTAATTCATATGTTTTTTTTTGGCCCTCACCATTTCTCTTTTATCTGCTCTTATCTGTTTTTACTTTTTTTCAGCGTTACGTTAAGGTTTTAATGCTATAATTTTAACCTTGTTGATTGCGCTCTCATTTGCTATCTTCTTTCATATAGCTCCTCTATTTTTATTTTTTATTTTTAAGAATACTAATATTCATAATTCACCTGCTCAGCAATAAGAGCATTTCGACACTAATAGGGCAACTTGGAAGTACATTCGGAGCTTCTTCTCGATCCAATCTGTTGTCATAGAATTCAAAACCAGCTTTGACTCACGTGCACTAATTAATATTTTGTCATTGATATAGGCCTTGAGAGCTTTCTGTCTAATACCCGCTATAATTCATAATTGAATATGAGAAAATTATCTACTATGGTAGATCTACGTCTTTCCATTTCATTCCTCTGCGCTGTGCTGGGGATGTCGTCTGCAGGAACTCTCTACATGTTCAGTCTTTATGGCAACATAATCGCTGAAGAATTACAATACACTCAGGTAAGCATTGTAGAGTCAGATAATAGAATATATGCTATAATCACACACGCTTTGTACAGACGCAAATAAATGCGGTTGCAATGATCGGAGATTTGGGAGTTTATGTCTTTTCACCACTGATCGGAGCTGGAGTTGATAAATGGGGTTTGTAGCTTATTCCAATTTTATCCCAAGACAGCAACTAAGGTATTAATTTCTTACTTGTAACCTGTTGGTAAATAGGACATCGTCGGTGAGATTTATTCTTGATGCCAAATTTATAAAACCTATATCTTTTTTTTTTGTTTCTATCATGACATAGGATATGCTTGATGGCCGCATTCTTCCTTGCCACTGGTTATATATTCATGAGTTTAACACTTCAAAAATTTGCGCTCTCTACCTCCTTCCTCTCAATGTCTTTCTACTTTTTTCTCGTTGGGGTTGGTAGCAGCTGCGCCTATCTTGCTGCAATTTCCAGCCAGGCAAAAAACTTCAGTTCCCGATATCGTGGCCTTGCACTCGGCATACCTATCGGTGCATATGGTTTATCAGCATTGGTTTGGAGTCAGATTGGGCGGATATGGTTCATGACAGGAAGGGATGGGCAGCTGGATGCATTTAAATTCTTATGGGTCGTAGGACTTGTTTTGGCGGGAATCAACCTAGTGAATATGGTAGGGATGATTCGCACTCGAGAACAAGGAGAAGACATAGAGGATGTGAATGAACGGACACGGCTAGTAGACGATAACAAATATAAGCGATCGGGCCTTGAGTGGGAAAATGAAGAGTGTGAAGAAAGAGAGGTTGTCTTGAGAGTGGAGCAGGACACCCTAATCGCCCCCAACACGGATATTATCAAGCCAAATGACCAGCAGGAATTTTTCTGTAACCCAACTACATGGATATTTTTTTCTGGGCTCATCCTTATATGTGGCATGGGACTGATGTATATCAATAGCGTTGGAGCCATAATTGAGGCACTCTACACAGACAAAGTAACCTCTTTCCCCTCATCCAAATTGTCTGTCTCCGCCTTAACTGCTCTTCACGTTTCTCTCCTATCCGCCTTTTCCTGTATTGGACGGGTTCTCACGGGTCTTGTTTCTGATATATGCGAGCGTCGATTCAAAATTGAGCGTGTTTGGTTTTTCATTTTTGCAGCTCTAATGATGTTTTTTGCTCAACTGGCTTGTGCATCTCTGGTATCGTCTTCCAATCGCGCCCTTCTTATCATCACAGCAACGGTCGGATATGCTTATGGTTCCACATTCACGGTTGCTCCCGCTATCACTATAGATCTTTATGGGCTCACTCATTTTGGGCGTAACTGGGGTTGGATGTCTTGGGCCCCTGGCATTGGTGGAGTAATTTTTAATCTGTTATTTGGGATAGTGTTTGATAATGCCGGAAGCGCAGGGGAGAGATGTCATTTAGGGAGGGGGTGCTTTGCCAACGTTTTTTACGCTACATCGTTTGCTAGTGCTCTGAGCATGTGTTTAGGTGCTTGGATATTAATTCGAATGAGAAGAATCTCCAGGTGAGGGAGATGTATTATCAAATACTTTTTTTCGCGAATAGAACGGTATCATTTTAGATATGTGCATACCATCCCTTTATTGGAATCGAGATACAGATTCTTGTGATTGTATTTTATATATATTTGTCACTTCCTCTATGCACCCTTTCTTTTATTCAACTTACTCCTCTACAATGAATATTTTTATTATCTTGAATGCAAATAAATGACTAAATCCATAGTCTTAATTAGACTTTCGGAATTAGCATCGATTGTTACCACTATTGACAACACAAATTGATTTTTTACTACCGCTGGTAATAAATGTAAGTTAGAGTAAATCAAGCCAAGCTATGTAATCAAGATTATTAGAGAGTAGAGGAAGCTTCGATTAGTGTTATGGCTTGTAGGGTACCGACGGCTATAGTATGTTTCCATAGAAGTTGAGAACTCTAAGATCGACATCTCTTGATTAAACTCCTATCACGCTATGATTAGTTATCTAAGCCAGGGATTTATTCTATGAATTATAGACCATTCATACTTTATATATAAAGTTTGCTTGTAACAATCATGATTAGAGAGATTTAGGCTTCTTTTCAATATGACGTGGCACACTTCTGCCAAATGCTTCAGAAATTATCTACGATTATAAAATATATTATTTTAATAATAGTTTGTTTCACTGATATATTTCCCGCAATACAGGTGAAAAATTAATTGAAAAGAACGAGGTATACATTATAATTTAGTTTAACATATTGGAAACTTTAAGAAAGACGTTTTTAGGATACGTCTCAAATCTTAATAACTTTTAACCAGATATTCCTAATCAAATCACAGTTTCGATATTGAGAACTTATTCAATTAAATAGCATTGTATTTTGGCCATTGCAAATCCATTTTTTGTATGAATAATTCTATATTTGAATGCTTACGTGATTCTTACCTTTAAACACAGAAGCGTCAAATGTATGTTAGTACGAAATAAATTCAGGTAAAGTTGTGTCATGTGTTTTTCTATATCTATGGTATAGCGTAGAGAAAATAAACGCAGCCTCTATAAATAAAGTAATGGCCCAATTATTGGTAGATTTCTGTAGAAGTGCTCAGCCTACGGTTTTATCGTATCAATAATAATATATTAAAATTTGTTGAGATAAATGATTGGAACTAAATGGATTTCTCTAAACGCAGTGAGAACCCTGCATCGACCACTGTGCGAATAATTTTAATCAGATTCATTAAGCATATGGAAGCCACAGGCCCACAAATCAATTTTGTAAATGTAATCAAAGAGAAAATTTAGTCAGCATCCATTATATTTTCCTAAGAAAGAGCTGCATAAAGAATTGTGTTTATGGTTGATGATCGGTTAACATCTATACTAAGTATGATAAAGCAACTAAACTATGAAAGAAAGTAAGCAACCGTGATCCATGGTCAAATTGATATATCCCGCAGAATCTATAAATACCACTCTCAGGATACCTCACCCATTACTCACTACCTCCTTCCAAACATGATCCTCAATAATATTATTTTCAGCTGCCTTCTTGGTGTGTTTGCTATCGGTGCTGTAGCTCTACCCGCTGATATTAACAACGAGGAAGGACTGGCTCCTCTCCTCCAGGTTAAAGAAGGCACAAAGCTGCTACCCGATCAGTACATTGTTGTGTACAAAGAAAATCAGAATGTTGAAATTACCGATCAACGAGTCCAGAAAGGTGTAAAGCACATTTATAACCTAGGCGGCTTCAAAGGATTCTCGGGAAAATTTGACAGTGAGACGCTGAGGAAGATTCGTCAGAATCCAGCGGTTTGAATTGAAGCACAATTAATGCACGTTTACAGTTCTCTAATGCAAATGTAATCTAGGTGAAATATGTCGAACCAGATGGTATTGCTACCATTAACGATATCCAGAACGGTGCTCCGTGGGGTCTAGCACGCATTTCACACCGTAAAGTCGATTCAACCACAAAGTCTCAATATGTCTATGATCCTAAGGGTGGAGAGGGAGTTACTGCCTACGTGATTGATACTGGTATCTATACTCGTCATCCCGAATTTGAAGGCCGTGCCAGCTGGGGTAAAACTTTCGCCCCCGATGGAGACTCTGATGGCAATGGTATTTATATCCCAATTCAAGCTTTTGTGATTGCTAAATTTAATTCAATATTAATTCAAACTACAGGTCATGGAACCCATGTTGCTGGAACTATTGGAAGCAAAACATATGGAGTTGGTTAGTCTATTTGAGGAAAACTCAGTGTCTAAGTTTTTTAGTTATTTATGATCAATTTAATAGCTAAGAAAGTCAAGTTGATTGCAGTGAAGGTCCTTGATCGAAATGGATCTGGTTCCTGGAGGTAATATAATTTTTTAAAGTGCAAAATTTGGTTTTTCACTAAAAAATATTTTATTAAAAAAACAGTAACGTTATTGCCGGAGTAAACTGGGCAGCTGACCATGCGAAGGCCAATAACCCTGGCAAATCTGTTGGAAATATGTCACTTGGAGGAGGTGCATCTCAATCTGTTGATGATGCTGTTAACAAAGTAAGAGAAGACGTACATATTTTGATTCATATATTTATATTAACTTTTTTGGGGACAATTAGGCGGTTGAATCCGGACTTCATATGGCGGTGGCTGCTGGTAACGATAATTCGGACGCTTGTCGCTATTCCCCTGCTCGTGCCAGTAAAGTTATTTCCGTTGCAGCATCCAATTCCAGTGACCGTAAGGCAAGCTTCAGCAACTATGGTCGATGTGTTCATGTTATTGCCCCTGGAGAAGGAATTATTTCAACCTGGAACAACGGTGGTACCAGCACCATCTCGGGCACTTCTATGGCTTCTCCGCATGTTGCAGGTCTAGTGGCCTATTTCCTTACTGTTCAGCCTCGTGACCCTATTTCAATGCGCAATTACCTTAAAGAAATTGCAACCAAGGATGCGATTACTGGATATGACCTTGTATACAATAATCTAGGCGCTGTCACAGCCTAAATATTCAATAATAAATACTATTGAAATGTACTCTAGCAAAAATCAATTGGAACACCAAAAATTTGGGCGTCTCACAGAGATCAACTCTGAGAGCATAGTCACAAACTCCTCCTAATATCTATTCTAGACGAGCAATAAAATTAATACACTCAAGCGTCTTTTATAATGATGTGAATGAATATATTAATGATTTGAATAACATTTAATATTAAGATAATACTCTCAACGGAAAATTGCAAATATATAATATAATATATAATATTTTCGCGTATAAAATACTTTGTAAAAAATCAGAAATATTATATTAGAGACAATTCATCAACCTTTATCACCATTACAGACGGTCGGTATCTTTATCGAAGAAAATGTATTTTTTAACTTAATTTATAAAAATTTATAAGTACCAGGTAAGAAGACATCTCAGCATAATTAATACATTGGATTTTCTATCTCATCGATAAATCTTTCTACTTGTTCAACTTAATCCGATTGCATGTCTTCAAGTTTATATTTCTCTATCTCGCTAGCTCAACTAAGTTCTTTTGGCTAGCTAACGTAGCAAATTTGAAACGACTTGAGATGAGGACTAACAAATAGGTGTTTCTAGAGATCGCCAGGTATACAATTTGTATAAAATGTAACCAACTTTATTGCTGTTTTCGAAATGTATTCAGGGTATCAACATTACCCTTGTTCATTTTCGATTTTCAATTTTTCGTTCTTTCAAATACTATTAAATTTCATTTTTCCGTCAGCTTCGAGATATTTGTGAAAAATAAAGATATTTGGCCATATAACAGGAATTTAGCTATTGAACAAGAATATGGAAATGATAATATAACTTATAATATATATTATCTATCTAATTGTCAACTTGAAGGATCGATCTAAGTATCCAAAAAAAATATTCATTGACAAGTATAAAGACAAGTAAAGTGAGAGAGAATTGGGTGCTCAAGGAGTAGCGAAAGCTGTCTCCGTAACTGTAACATCGTAGTACTCCTCTTCTACCGGTGTTGGCACATGGCAAGCCAAAGCGGAGGACGCTGCAAAGAAAAATACTGAGCAAATGAGATAGGCACTTAATTTCATAATAGGGGAACTTTTTGATTTGAAATTTTTGGTTCTCTTTTGTGTTTGTTTGAAATCTCGCTGTTTATATAGGTATGCGGCAAATTACTACAAACAGATACTTTCCTCGAGATAGAAATATGTGAGAAATTACCCTTACCTTATACCCAGTTCATAAGAGATCTTTCAAACAAACTATGCTGCAAATATCCCACAAATCAAAAATTTCCATCATACCACCCATACACGATTTTTAACCTCGTACTGTAGTAAAAGTGCCTTAATCGGTTAATATATCTTACCCCCAGGTCAGTATTGTTAATCTGGTGAACTTATAAAATTTAATTTAATATTTTATCGCGCGCATTATGTAATTGAACGGTGGTATTATTTGCAAGGATCGGGAATGAAAGAATCTAATTGGAGTATTACTACCCTAGAGTGTTGGGGTAATCTCACATTAATAAAGTCAAATAAATTATAGTTATCTCAAATAGATTTTCTTTAGCTGGCGTTCACAAAATTCCGCCTATACGACCGAAATAAAACAACCACTGGTGTATAATAACTTTGAACACGTCTGGCTCAATCTATATTTATTTTGAATTATTAAGCATTACGTCATCTAATGACACAAATTAGATCACTTTATAGGAAGGTACTAGAATGTTACAATGTGCCAACTTATGACTCATGCTTTTTAGAGTTATGACTCTTGTACTCCATCGCATAACAGTATAAGAGTTGAAATTTAAAGTACATTTGCTCTCTTCATAAGATGGCAATACATCTTGAAGATTATGATATATCTCGTAAGTACGGGTTCGTTTCATTCGACCTGGAACGCCTCGATTCCTACTATGAACCATGGGAACTGGGTAAGGATATCCAATAAAATCCTCTTATATGAAAATAATACACATATATTTGGATTTAGCTCTGGATGAGATTGTGGTTTTGATTGAGAATAAGAAGATTCGAGAGAGGATAGATCAGGTCACTGCCAAAGCACAATACTTGATAAGAGAATGGATGTTAACTTAATTGTTCTTTTGTAGCTCCCACTACTTGATATTTCGCATCTGAAATCGGCGAAAGATTACAAGAGAGCACTTGTCGTTCTTACCTTTTTAACCCATGCGTATGTGTGGGGCGAAACCACTCCGACAGAGGTAGAAGCTTATTATACCTATGATTTTGCGACCAGTTGGTTCACTCTCTCTTATGTTTAAAGAGCTTACCTGCAGCGATCGCAGTTCCCATTGTTAAAGTTGCAGACCATCTGGGAATGCACCCAATTTCCAATCACCTCGTCCTTGGCCCATGGAACTGTCGTCTAAGAGACCCAAATGCTCCAGCGACCATTGAGAATATCACTATACGCCACACATTTATGGGATCTCCGGAGGAAGCATGGTTCTACCATGTCACGGTATCAGTAGAAGCAGCAGGAGCCGACGCTATTGCAGCAGTAGTGGATGGAATCGAGGCTGTTCATCAAAATGATGCCACAAAGCTAGTTCATTGTTTGAAACGAATCAGTGCAGCAATCTTAAGGATGTCAGAGAATATCACCCGAATGTACGATAATCTCTCACCCTCTTTCTTCTTCAATAGAATTCGTCATTACATTTCCGGTTGGAATGACCCTACTAAATTTCCCAAGGGTTTATTATACACCGGAGTAGGCGGGAAAGGATCTATGGGAGAATATCGACAATACGTGGGTGCTACGGCCGCCCAAAGTTCTTTGCTACAAGCGCTCGATGCTGGTCTCGGCGTTATTCACTATGATGAAAATGGGAAGCCGAAGGGAAATTCCACCCTGATTGAAATGCGAGGTTATATGTTGGGTGCTCATCGGCAGTTTATAGAAAAACTAGAGGAGCATCCGTATATTCGTGAATATGTTCACAAATCAATGAGCGAAGATTTAGTAGAGGAATACAATAAATGCATCCAGAATATTAAGGCATTTCGTGATTATCATGTGCAAATAGTTACGCGTTATATTATTATCCAGGCGAAGATCTTTAATAAGGATAATGCTCAAGGAACTGGAGGAACTGCGATAATACCGTTTTTAAGGCAATTACGCGACGAAACAAATCAAGGGGAAATCAGCAAATAGGAGTAATTTTTCCAAAAAAGATGAAAATGTGGGACTCGATAGCCAATTCCGAATGTGTCTTCGGATTTAGGTCGGTATAGTCATATGATACGCCAATTCCGAGGAACCCCAGATTTTTCCCACTGACCGCGTATTTTGTTTCCAATTTATATCTATTTCTTTTCTTTTCTCTTTTCTTTATACTCAATACGTATACAATTTATCCCCGTTGTTACTATATCTTCTGTATTAAAGCTTCTTTAAATGGGTGAGGTTCACCTCCTTCTTCGTAAGAGTGAATATGGAATAAAAAGCTCATATATCTATCAAAACTAGCCGAAATACTCGCCCTTGGGACAGCTGCTGCGATTGCAGCTGGTATGTATGCTGATGCCAAGTTCCATATATCAGCTGACTTGCGACAATTGAAGGCACTATTATATGGCACATCTATGTATGTATGCCTCATATCCTCTTATATCTTTTTGTATGTAACTCTGGATATAACCTCTTCTTTCTTAACTTACAATAGTTATAAAAAGAGCGAGAAGGAAGGAACCCTAAATTTTTGCAATCGCTTCCTTGAGCGGGTAGCCGCTACGCCGAACAGGGTGTTTTTGCTTTACGAGCAAAAGTCTTACACATATGCAGATATAGACCAGATTTCTAACCAGATGAGTCATTTTTTGCTGTCTAAAGGTGTGAAAAAAGGAGGTAGGACTTCTCTGTGACATTGAATTGATGGGGATATAGCTTCGTTAACGCTATGTAATCATGCTATATAGATGTAGTATCGCTCTTCATGCAAAACAAACCTGAATTCATAGTCTGCTGGGTGGCCCTCAACAAGATTGGTGCTGTTCCCGCTTTTATCAATTATAACCTCCGGGACAAACCACTTCTGCATACGCTTAAGACCTCTATGACTCAACTGTTGCTCATTGACCCCGAAATCTTTCAGAATATTGCCGAAATAAACCCCATAATCACTAACGACTATAACATTAAAGTGTTCAGCATCGGAGACTCAAAGTTAGATTTTTGTGAAGCTTTAACCTATGAATTATTAAGTCAGTACCCAAAGACTGCACCACCAAAAGAGCTACGGATGGGAGCGAAACAAGATGATACTGCGGTATTGATCTACACGAGCGGGACCACTGGGATGCCTAAAGTAAGTACCAATTTTCTCTGGAAACCTTGCATGGAATTAATGTTTGAATATTTGAAGCCTGCCATAATCCAATGTGGACGTGCAACATGTAAATAGGCTATCCACTTTTCTTTTCCATGAAATTCAAATATAACAGTATTAATTATATTAGTGGGTGTTGCTGTCTGGGCATCGATCTTTAATATTCGAGAGACTGACAGAATTTACTGCTGTTTGCCTCTCTACCATTCCGCTGCTTGTAAGTTAATTATATTTATATGAGGATTTAAAGCCTACATTAACCTACAATTAACTCATCTAATTAGCTCTAATTGTTGTTTTACAATCCTGGCTGTCAGGAGCCTCAATTGCATTAACAAAAAAGTTTTCGCTTTCGAAATTTTGGCCCGAGATTCATAAATTCGATTGCACTATAATTCAGGTAATGCTTTTGTTTTTTCTGAATTTTCGGTATAAATGATAATTCGAATAGTCTTCTTATGCTCACCCTTTTATCTTTTGCAGTATATAGGCGAGATGTGTCGGTATCTCTTAAGTGTTCCCCCAAATCCTGCCATTGAAAAAAACCATCGTCTACGACTGGCAATGGGAAATGGGCTGCGCCCTGATGTATGGGAGAAATTCCGAGAACGCTTCAACATACCTATAATAGGAGAATATTTCGCTTCAACAGAGGGGACGGTATCCCTTTTCAACATTAATTCTGGCCCACTGGGGGCAGGAGCCGTTGGCCATCGTGGGACATTTGCTCGCCTAGTGGAGTCCGGGCTGCAGCTGATTAGAATCGATCCAGTAACCGAAGAACCGCTGCGTAACAAACAGGGATTCTGCATCCCAGCACAATACAATGAGCCGGGCGAGCTTATTCAGGAGATTCGATTTGGCGACCCGAGGCGTCACTTTAAGGGCTATTACAATAACCCTGAAGCGACAAAGAAGAAAATTCTAAAAAATGTGTTTAAAAAAGGAGATCAATATTTTCGGTTCAATGATCTGTTGAGGATGGACGAGAACGGCTACTTTTGGTTCGGCGATCGTTTAGGAGACACTTTTCGCTGGAAGTCTGAAAATGTGAGCACAATGGAAGTGGCAGACGTGTTATCACAGTTTCCCGGTGTGGAGGAAGCAAATGTATATGGAGTGTTAGTTCCAGGTCACGAGGGCCGATGCGGGATGGCGGCGATTAGGGTCAACCGAGAAACGTTTGACTTCAAAGGACTAGCTGAACACTTGAGAAAGATATTACCCGGATATGCTGTGCCTCATTTCCTGCGGATTGTTCCCGAGTTAGAAATTACTGGCACCTTCAAGCAACGCAAAGTCGGCTATCGCGAGGAAGGGATTGATATCGATAAAGTCAAGGATCCCTTGTATTGGCTGTGTGGGAACGAATACATACCATTCACCAAGGCTATCTACGATGATATCATTAACGGCAAAGTGCGTCTCTAGATCTTTTCCAGATGTATACTTACACTCTCTCCCATCTCATGTTTGCTAGTGGCATGAGGTCTATGTTTAGTATTATTTAATAAAATGCTGTCAGCCTAAGCTTGTGTATCTTAGCGGTATTACTATATATGCTTTATCGTCGTCTCCTTGATGGCACAGGAGTTCCTGCTGCCACTAATTATAGATATTTTATTGTTCTTTTGATTTATCTCGCCCTTTCCCCACTGTGTTTTGTTTGTGATCTGAACGTATTAACCAATGATCAAATGTTTATTCTTTGATAATCGGCTTCTTTGGGCTAAGTTCGGGGAAGAGAAAGTTCCCGAATCCGGGTATAACCATGTTCACACGGGTAGTTAAAGGCAATTTTTAGAGCAAAGGAACACAAATAGGTTACGTTTCAAGCTGCACTTAAGCACGGCGAAGTAACAAAACATCAGTTTTACCCAAATTTCTAAAATAGGTTCTAAAGGAGATTTGGCAAATATATATTCAAATGTTTTCAATTGTTATAAAAAGGGATTGAGATTGCACTGGCTAGCTTTAATTTTCTCCTGAACAATTCATTTCATACACTATGAAGTTGTTTACTGTTATCAGTTTACCTACGATTCTCCTGATCGCCAAGGCAGTTACTGCTGGGATTCTTCCTGCCAACCTCGAATCCAATGATAACTTGGTAAGACGAAATATTGGTATAGGTGGAAAAAATAAAGTAGGTGGCAATCAACAAATTGCCGAGGTAAGTTGCTGTTTTCTTGAGTAATGAATAGCATACCCGTCCTAATCCTGCTTTTCAACTCTCTGTAGAATAGCGTATCCAACTCGAAGAACACTGGTCCCGGAAGTGGGAATCTGAATCAAAATCATAATGGTAAACACAATCCTGCCTATCCACCGCCCTCTCCTTCCGTTTCATGCCGCACAATCCCCGATGCCTTTGGACCTGGATCGCCTGAGGTTCTTTGTTATCCTCCTACTCAGCCCCCTAATCCCTCACCTACTGCGTCGTGTACCACATACACTGACGCCTTTGGCCCTGGAAAAAATGAGGTATTGTGCTATCCTCCCACTCGGCCACCCTATCCTACAACCACCACTCCCTCACCTTCGGTTTCATGTACCACATACACCAACGCCTTTGGCTCCGGAAAGGATGAAGTATTATGCTATCCTCCTACTCAGTCACCCTATCCTACAACCACCCCTCCCTCACCTTCGGTCTCATGTACTACATACACCAACGCCTTTGGCCCTGGAAAGAATGAGGTATTGTGCTATCCCACTCCTCCGACAAACTCCCCTTCGGCGTCATGCTCCACTTACTCCAATGTATTTGGCCCCGGATTGCACGAAGTCCTTTGTTTCCCTCCAACCACGACTCCTTCAGTAAAGCCATACTAAAATAGCATTTTCACATCAAAAGGAGTATTTTCATTTGCTCCATTTCCATACATCTCTTTTTATTTAAGATATTGCATTCAAATAGTTTTTGCTATTCTCGGATGGCATATGACTTGAGTTTTAGCTAGCTCTTAATTGTACTTATTTTTTTTAATTTCAATCTGATGATCTTTTGTGCTTGCAGATAAAATATTACATCTTACGCTCATCCAGTCCTATAAATACAAACGGAAATAGAAACAAGAAAAAATATAGAACCTACGACAAGCATCACCTCGTTTTACTAACGCACAGCATGACTATGGCTTTATGGATTAATTAAGTTAAATCTCATTTGTTGAATGGGTTGAATCTTGAACAAATCCCTGCTGAATATTATCATTAGAACCCTAAGTTTGTAGTCATATTAACATCTAATTGGGATAAATCACGCGTGCAAATTCATCGATGAGCATTTCCAATTATATGCTCTGAATTAGAGTGATGAACTTGAAAAAGGGGGGAAAGGGTCAAATGCCATAAATAATAGATATGATACAAGGAAAATGAGAACGCTAAACAAAGAAGATCAACGCTACTAATGCTAATACTAAAAATGCCAAAACTGCTTTGAATCTCTTCTCGATCCATAATTCAAAGATATTCCTGTCGGATATTATTGCATCAAAACTGATTAGCAAAGACTCCTAGTTTTAGTTTAATGGTTAATTTAATAGTTTAATATACGAACCTGCATTAAGCTCTTGCTCCTGTAGAAAGCTTGATCCTTTCCACTTAAGATCCTCAGATTCCGTCGACTGTGCGCCCATTAGATTCATATTTCCCTTTAGAGGCGATAAAAAATAGATCAATGGGTCGGGTGAAAAATTGGTCTCTGAGACACTGCTGATGCTATTTTCGTCTTCTCTAGACGTTTGGCCGTCATAGGTGGCACTATCCCAGCCAGCTGGGGTTTCGATAGGAGTCTGGTAATCCGGACAAGGGTCGAGATAAGGCTGCGTGGGTATTGCCGTTGTCAAAGGTAAAGGCATCTCAGTGATTAAATTAGAAGGCTGAGGGGGTTCGCAACTCGACATCAGCCCTCTATGAAATGAGAGGTGGCTAAATGCGTCTGTGGGAGAGTGCGAAAGCCCGAACGAAGCGGCCAAAATTTCATCCACATTACATTGCGTCTCCATTGAGGATACCGGAAAAGTGGAGGTAAGAATGGAATCCTGCATATTCAAGGGCTGTTGCTTCAGAGTTTGACTCTTTATCGGCTGCGCCTTCATTATTATATAGCGAGGAGAATCATTGGACAAATCTACATTGGCCACAGAGTTAAAATATACACGCGGGATAATGATCTGAGCAGGTGGGATTTGGTTTGGTTTCTCATACAAGTTCCGTAATTGCTCATTCTCTGTACGAGCAACAATATCTTTGAGCGTGTCTATGAGGTTCGTGTCATGGTACACAATGCGATTGCCTTTAAGCAGCTGTAGAGTTTTTCGCAACTTCACCAGTGCTTCTCGATTTTGCTTCTCGGAACCGGATCCCGCTACATAGGAATATACACATGCACTTGTATTTAGCCCAAGTATGATAACGGAGTGCAAAGGAAGGCTATTTTGGTTGTTGAGGATAAGCTCGGCTAAAGCCAGAATCGCGTCAGCGGCGTTTTCGCATTCCAAGAGGATGTCGTCCTCAATACCAAAATCATGGTCGTTAACCTTGGGGAAATGGGAGTGAATCACGAGGATATTGAGGTTGATCAACAACTCTGCCGCACCCATTGGATCAATATCGCCTGGGATCTCTCTCATAGTTTTGTGCAAATAGCTAGACATAAATTTCTCGAGTTCTTGCGGAGGACCTGGAACTAAGTCGGCATGCTCGGTTTTGGATATCGGTGGATAGAGGGAAGAGTGATTGCTGACGACCGGTACAGTATATTGCCAAATGTTCGTAAAAATCCGCGTCAAGTAGGCACAGTTATAAAACGAGCGAATCATTTGGCCATGCTCCGGAAATGAAAAGTAACAGGTACTACGATCAGCCAGGAATATCGCTGATTCATTTTCACTCTTGACAGGAAGCCTCACAGGTAGCAGGAGATCATCTAACACCCTCTTCCCGCGGTGAAAGAGTCCCCAGGAGGAAGTAATACGAATAGCCCACCATACATTATTCCGCAGTTCACGTTCGATAGGATCCACATGTGAATCATCATAGTCATGGTCTGGTATCCGCAAGCATTTTGCCACTTCTATCGCTTTTTTCATTAGCAAAAGTCCCTTATTTGTATATCCTATGGCAATCATATGACCGGCTAGAATGAAAAGCCCCTGTAATCGGGTGAGCGAAACCTCGTCTGGTTGCTTTTCCAGCAGGGAAAATGCATAGTCAATGAAGAGTGAACCACGCTTGCCAGAGGAGGGACCATCATACTGGATACCGGATATATGTGCTGCATTACCGAAAAAGGCGGCATATAAAAAAGGATCCATCTGGCGCGTGCCATAGTTTTGGATCATCTGGCTGCGGCATATGACGGTGGGAAATCCAGCCCGTACAAACCATGCATTAATTAAGGCAATTGCTTGCTGGAAAGAGATGGATTTGAGAGGATCCAAGTGATCAAAGAGCACTAGGGCAAGTTCAGACTTCTTCGGCTCATTCGCGGTAGAACGCGGAACAACTTTCGAAGGGCGATCAGCTACACTTAGTGAGCTCATCCTCTGGATAATTAAGCTGAGCATTTCAGATGTAGTGAAATAGGTGCCGGGTGACCGGGAGAAATGCAAATTTTCTGCCCATTTCCATAATAGAATTGGAGAATATGCTGGATACCATGAGCTAATCTGTCAATATAGGAAAGTTACCGAGATGCCAGCTTAAAGTTTTAAGAGTTCAGCTTACATCCATCCCGGAAAAGTATCGGTCAAAGTTCAAGACATGCAACGGAGCCAAGCTCCCACGCTTTTGCACCTGATTTTGGGTTACTTTGAATAGAATCTTTTCGTTCTGTTGCAAAAATAAGCTGCGTGGGCGGCCCCTGCGAGTGAGAGAATTTCCATACGTGCATTTTATGCCAACCAATCTGCATCGCGAGCATCCATCCAAGTCACCATCACACTTTTGTTTTTTCAAGCGACATCCATGGCATGCCTGGCGGACACGCTGAATTTTCATGTGGGAGGGCGGTGGATCCATCGTCGTAGTAGGTAGTAAATGAGGAGAGCTATAGGCGGATATATATATGTATAAATATATATATATTACGACTTGTGATTAAAATATCATAAATAGCAGTAATAAAAGTAGCAGTGTATAACTAGCCAAAAATATGGCAATGTGGAACAAATGCGATATTTTTCTCAATACAACCCTAGTGGCAAAGATTCTCTTTAGGATTCCTGCGCCTCCGTTTTATAATTGAAACACCCTGGAAGTGTATGGCGCTCTACACTGTATTCAGAAGTTGACTGTATCCAGTCTAAAATCAACCGGTATCGAAACGCTCCAAAGCAAGCTCATCCACTTGCAAGAGGGGATGTATTCTTCGCACTCGCTGCCGCGTAGCCGTTTTCAGCAAAGGCGCAAGCTAAAGGCACGGATCAACCTAGTGATATACACGGCTAAAAATGGAAGGTTTCAGTCATGGAAACCAATTCGTCCCACCAAATCTGTTCGGACCCGAGCATATCCCCATTAATTGTTGCTCCTCACTGATAAGCTGTTTAATTTAATTTGGTCTTTCCAGTGGCCACGGCTAAATGTTCATTAAAATCATCTCCATTGAAAACTATTCCATTTATGATACGTGCAATTTCTGGAAGCCGCAGCTATTCACCCTCTATTGACCTGTGTTCTTGTCTCTTTTCACTTATCTAATCAATTCATTACCAAGTGAAAAGCAGGAGTGAACTATGGCAATGCATTTCAGGGCGGGCTCACAGTAGGAGGGAAGATTATTCAGCAATCCTCAGTTCTAACAAAATCGTGCAAATTTAATTCGTAGTCTCTCTGTGATTCTGCTTTTAAAAAAGAAATGCTTGTTGATAGATAGATAGATACTCGGGGCAATTTTAGGCACCCCTTACAACGAAGAATAATTTCCCTTTCCTACAAAGAGCACACATTGGGAAAACACATAGAAAAATGTAGAAAACGCGGGGAATCTGAAATTTTTATGCTTTCCCCATGCATGCTCTTTAGTAAGATTGGCCATATAAATCGGTAGAAAGATAACTCTCTCAGTATCACACTTATCTATTTCTCCATTGATATTCCATTTTTCTATTCTCATTCATTCAAACAAGCAAAGGAATTTGCAACCAAAAAATTACAAACAATACTGTGGATATTGAACCATGTATTTAGAGTTATATAATAGGGAAGCAACGGTAGTGGAGAAAATAAACTAAAATGGTTTCACATGAATACAATGACGGAATTTTTCATGCTTTATATACATTTTCCTCTCTTCAACTTTCAACTCAACTCAATAGCCTGCTTTTCTCTACTGAAAATCCTTAGCGTGAGCATTTGAAGGGTGAAGAAAAAATTGGTTTAGTTTTATTACATATCATAGAGGGCAAGCAAAGGCAAGTAGAAGTAAAAAAAATATGCAAAAATCATTAAAAAATACTTAAAAACAATAGAAAAAAAATCGTTCGAAACCAAAAAAAAACAAAAGGTATTTTCATTTAGGCAAAGAAAAAAAAGTAAATGCGTACACAGCATAGGCATACACTACATATAAAAAAGGAAGATGCATAATTCAAGTTGATCATAATCAAGGGAAAACAGGAGTAGTAGACCAGAATACACTTGACTCTATTCTAAGACCGTTTCCGGGTGGATTCCCCGCATCAGGTAGCTGTTCGCTCCCTCCAATAATCCACCCCAATCGTGCAGCAAAATTGTCCACGACTGTTTGAAAAGCGCCTCCACTACGTTGATTATGCTCCACGAAATTCCGTGCCCACTCGCTCACAATTTGTTGGCCATAGATTTTCCCCTCTCGCCCAGCCTTGTCTGCTGCATCTTCAACCGCACGCTGCCAGTACTCGGCGAGGCGAGAATAGGTATCCCGCTTGATTTGGTTATGTGCATCGTTGTCCCATTCAGGCAGGCGGTGGGCAGTGGAGGTTGCCAGATGAAGATAGGCAAATTTGGTCGTAGGGAACTCTTGTGGCGATGTGAAATGGTCTGCATAATCCATTATTGCTTCCTGTTTTTTCACCATATAATGTAGGTCAATAGATATTCACTTCAGCATGTAAAGCGCACAACTTACAATCAACTCCATCAAAGCCGACTTCACTCTATTGAAACTATACTCGTCCCTGCCTGGGCCCCATTTCGTGTATGGGTAAGCTTCAGCAACACGCTTTTCCAAGTAAGCGAGGTGTGTAGTGACGCTCTGAAGTGTCGGGCGAGGGATATATTGAGGAATCTCTTGCTGGAGTTCAGGATGAGCATCCATTAGATTGTTGAGTAAGGAGAGAAGCTGTGGCTTATCGAGAGTTGCTACAGCAAAACAAGGATCAGATTGATGATCTTCACAGTAATTGTGGAAGGCAATCATATTTACCAAGTAGCTTGCTAACACTAAAGGTCCTCTCTCCCCCCATCTTTGTTCGCTTGATCGTATATGATTGCGGCTGTGGTGAATCTCTCTCTGAATATTTCGTTGACGAAGAGGACATGTTCACATCTTCATCGTCAAAAGATTGTCTCCTTTTCCTCCCTATAAATCATGAAATCAATCAGTCTTTCAAATCAATCAAAATTACAGTATAGATAAAAAGAAATTACCACGACTGGATTCTTGTGGCTTCAAGGGTGATGTCATCCTCAATTCATGTGTGGGTCTAACATGTTGAGTAGATGTAGCTGGTGGGCTATGGGGGTGAAAAAATGCTTCACCAAAAGAGCGCATCGGTTTGGAAGGGAAACATGGTCCACGGTTGAGATCAGACATTTATGATCTGTTAGATAGATTGCAAAAGAATAAATAGATAGATATGTTATATAAAGAAAAAAAAGATTTTTTTTAAAAAAAAAAAGATTAGCAAAGAGAAGAGTGTTTGCTCTAGTCACTATTTGATTCTCAGTCTTTATCAACGTGGTTGACGAATTCAAAATTCACGTCATCCCAGGAAATCGTAATTATCTAATTTGGGCGGACTCTCAACACCAATTTAATAAAGATTTCAATAAAGGAGGCAAAAAAAAAGTTAAAATCGGATAAGTTCAGTGCTCGCGCTATTCAGTTTGCTAGTTATGAGAATTTTCAAATTTTAAACTAAAAAAAACTTGATGTGTCGTCAAAATCCAACGAGATTATGTTAAATATATTCACATAGTATTTCATGTTTATTTACAAATATATCTTTCTCAAATCGGTTGCAACCGTGATTTTTTGGCATTGCGGACAAACCTTCTTCGCCACAAGCGATTGAAGCCAGCACTCTTCACAGTGCACATGCCAGCATACAATAGATACAAGGGGGTGTTTATATGGGTCTAGGCATATCAAGCATTTCAATCGAGGCTGCTGCTCAAGATCTCGAAGACGTTGTCGTAAGGAAGCAACAAGCAGAGCTGACCCTGGAGCCGAGTCATCTGGGAGTTGCGCGCCATCGTTTGGAGGTGCCGAGTGATTGTGGTAGGTAGAAGGAGAAGGCTTAGATTCAAGAGGCCGCGATTCGTTCGAAGGAGGGTTTAAACTAGTTCAGGTTGAAGGTAAAAAGTTCAGAACATATTGCCGTCATCTTCTTCAAGCATTGTGCGCATTACCTAGTTTCAGAGGCAGCTCCTCCGCTCACCATTTCCCATAGAGCTGCGCTTTCTTCGTCTCCGCTTCTTCCGGCCGCACCCCGGACAAATAAATCTTTTTCGGTATACTGCGCTTGGCCGTACTCCTCTCCTTCGTCCTCGATATCTAAGTCATCGTCCACATCCGATTCCTGGGTATTCTTTTTCGAGGTGGAAGAGGATTGCTGTATACCGGCTGCACGCAACCCGCCCTCCAACATAGTTGTGATGCGGACGCGAGTTTGGCCAGCCCACGTGTATTCTTCAAATGCTTCCTCATGGTCGCCCCTTTCATTGACAGGATTTTCGGAGGGCGTTTGATGCCTGTCGATGTTTGTGCTTTCAGAGCCTCCAGTTCTCGCAAGGCACGCGTCAATATGTGAGTTGATATCGTCACTACTTCCATGAAGGAGTTCGCCACACATGAAACAAGTCTGAATTGCATTAGGGTCATAGATGCTGTAAGCTTCCTCAGAAGGGGGCCGATCATCCGCTATTCCAAAAAATCAGAGCAGGTTCTACACAATCTAACCGAAATAACTTACTGAAATCGTGGTTAGTTGTTAAGCGTGTACGTCGGTTTGTTCGATTTTTCCGCACATGGTTTAACACCTTGTTATACCAAGAAGTTAGAATGATTCATTTCATTGATCGATTATGCAATCAACCCTACTTGTTCAGATGTAGACAACTCTTTCCTCCCTCCTGATATATTATTCCATGCCGCAACGGCTGCCGATCTTTTCCCTCTCGTCCTATGTACATGGCCAATTGAGAGTTCATGGAATAAATATCTTTTGAGGAGAGAATAAAATTTACTTGGCAGACAATGATGCCGCGGGGGTATCTAACTGCATTAGCTCCATTTGGTAATGGTGTGAAAGTAATGACTTCTCAATTTGTTCATGACAAAGAGGGCACTCAATCAATGGCGAGCGTTTGACTAATCAATGTAAGTGATTAGGCACTGTAAGAACATCAAAAAGAGCTAATGTGCCCGTGATCTATGAAGCTCACCCCTTTTGCTAGGTCTAGTCTCCGATGCATTCCTGGATTTGGAATGGGGTATAATGAATCAGTAATGTCATAATTAGAAATCGCCATTCCGAGATATTTCTCCACTATGTGACTGCATTTTCTAAAGATTTAATAAAAGGGAATTTACCGTGTGCTAGACATCTTCTCAGGAAGACTATGCCCTCGTCGCTGAGAATATGAATAATGCGGAGGGACTGCAGAGGGAGGATGGATGTATATAGGTTAAATGTGAATTAAAAAATTTCCCTTTTGCGATTAAAAAAAATCAGTATAAAAACGAGAAAATCAAAGAGACATATTGCTACAAATTTATTGGTACCCAAAAACTATGTTAATAGAAAGTTAGAGGATGGATGAATATATATATAGATTATTATGTATATCAGGGTTATATATAATAATGGAGAGATTTTTGAGGGTTTTAAGGAGAAAGCTTGTGTGGCGCAGTATCCCCGCATCTTGCTCGTTCGAAATCATACATTAAACTCTTCCTTTTGTTAAATAATGTCGTGATGACCAAAGCCCGGAGGTGGAAACTCATCGTTGTCCGGCTCCCCGCTAAAGGATCCCATTCCTCCGCCCCTCCCTCTACCACGTCCAATTCCGCGACCTCTTCCTGCCCCGAAGGGCCCAATAGGATCGAATCTTGCCCCAGGAGGGACTGCGCCCCTATTTAATAGAAAAAGATATACTTAAGGCAGCTGCCCGGAAGGAATAATGAAATCTGCTTCTGTATACCTCGGAAGTGGCTGAGGCCCACCATATATCCCAGCAGGGTCTCCCCGTGAACCGCCGCCAAAGATCGGATGGTTTGGTCCGACATACATCCCGCCTTCACCTCCACCAATCCCACCGATTCCTTCCCCAAAAGGCCCTATTCCTCCACCCCCGAAACGAGGTGGTCCATATATCGGGTTGGCGCCGAGGGGATCTAAATCAGCATCACCGATACGGAAGGGGTTTCGACCCAAAGGTTCATCGCCAGCGAGAGGTTCGCCATGAATAGGAGGACGATAGGGGCGGGGGGGTGGGGCACGCAGGGGATCCCTTTCGCTTTCTGGGGGCTGTCTTGAGCTGCTGCTTTCCCCCACATTACTTGTAGTGGTTTCCTCATATCCTTCTTTGTTGAGCCCTGGAAGTAATCGTTGCACTAATTGGAGTTTAATTAGCGAGATCAAATCAAGCAGTCGGCTGCCTGAATTAAAGGCTTGCGCTAGAGTTTCATTCCGGGGATTGGGATATGGGAAGAAGGAGGTGGAAAGAAAATCAGAGTATTTAATTTCAAGGGTAGCGATTTTGGAATCCTAAAATGCAAATGGGCACTAAATTAAGCACGAGTTCGAGAAGAGAATTCGGTAATAAGTCGCTTATTCAATTCTGAAATAGTCACCTCAAGCGAAGTCCCGTGCACAACTACCTTGTCCCCCATCTTAATTGTCTTCACCAGAAAGGTCAGGCTACTTTGCGTGTGCTTGTAGCGTAGTGCATGCTCAGTGTTCCATCCTACAGGGAGATTCTGTACCTCACCCTCATTTTGCTCTAGATTCTCGAGTAGGTTAGTTTCAGACCATAAATCAACGTTATAAAGGAATGCCCACCAATTCTCCCATCCTCGCCTAATCCAATGAGACGGAAACCAAGGGCAGTAAATACGGCATGGATCAGTCCAGTGATAGCATCCTGAGGATTCCTTAGTTGTATATTTTCATTAGGCCCGCTTGAGGTGGATGCTGCAGAAGGTAGAGAGGAGTTGAAAATCAGGAGAACATGGGAAGGATCAAGCGGATCCTTTTTGGCTCTTGTAGTGGAAGATTCACTCATTTGGCTTTTACTATTGATCCACTGAAAATGTCGAATGGTGTGAAAAATGGTCGATTATATGAATGTGACTGCTGGTACCTAAACGCGTCAAATTGGGCTTACGCGTCGAAGCCCGACCTCTACCATAAGGAATGGTCAACCGACGCTTCTTAGTACATAGACAAAAGTTTTCTCTTATGATTGCTGAAATTATCTCTTCAAAATAATAGAAAATAAAAAAAGCAAAGAAATAAAATATGGAAATATAAAGGAAATTAAAAATTGATAATAACAACTGAGTTCACCGCCTTGCCTTCTTATTCTTCCGTGTATCGACACTGTCTTCGTCGCGGCGTTTCCCTCCGACGACTCCATGCTTCCGCTCGTCCGCCCGTCGTGCCTTCTCCTCGAGCTCATCCCAATCCTCGCCCGACTCCTCCTCCTCCTCCTCGGAACCGCTCTCGGCAGACGCATTTTCGTCATACTCTTCACTGTCTTCACTCGACGACCCACTATACTCATCGGAGGACATTTCAAACTCACTTGCCGACTCTTCCGATTGCTCTCCATCCTCAGACTAAATAAAAATAGAGTTAGAACTCCCGACCTTCCCAGCATCAAACTTGATTCCCTCTTACATCACTCTCGGCATTCAGGAAAGCCCAGCCTCCCTCCTGGAAGAAATTCTGAGGGTCATCCCGAATCGTTTTCATGATGGCGTTCCAGTTCAAATTAACCGGTCCCTCCGAGAATGGGATGTCCACCGAGTCCAGCCACTCTTTGACGTTGTCGAGCTGCGACATGGGGATGGTGTTGATCTGCACAGGTTGCCGAGAAAAGTCCCGGAACACGAACACCAGGTCGAAATTCTTAAGGCCAAATTGCACACGTTCGAGATGCGCGATTTCGACTTCCGAGAGAGTGATCACAAGGAAAGGAGGATCGGTCAGGTGCACGAGGCACTCTGTCGTCGGCTGGAGGAGCACGTTCGATCGGAATGGCACGCCCTCGAATCCGAGCTCACGGAACGGCACATCGACCTCGACGCGAGAGCCGCTCATATCGCTAATTTTCTCCGCAAATGTCTGGAATTCTCGATCCAGCTGCTTGCGCCGCCTGCGTTCTTCCTGCTCAGCAAGAAGTTCGTCTTCATCGCCGTACAAGTGTCGGCGGCGCCGATTGCCCGTCTCATCGAATTGCACATCGGACGCCTCCCGATAAAATTGAATATCCTTAGTCTTCTTCTTGCCGATCATGATCGGATTTTTCAGGTGAACATGCAATAATACAACGAGTTCATTCTCGCACGGCTGGAAGAATAGATGTCTGATGTTGCTATACAAGAGATCTATACCTTGACTATTAGCCCATTCAAACTGAATCCTAGCAATCCACAAGTGATATCTCACCAATCTTTTGGTCACTTCGCACCTTCGATTGATACCGAAGGCCGTTAGAATGGATTTCAAGCTCGCCCGGTATACGCTTCCCAGTGTCGATAGTGGGTCGAGCAAACACGTCTGGTAGTTTCTGGGGCCGTCGTCCTAGGGTAGGCGACTCAATATTAGCCTTGTCACTCTAGAACACTCACAGTAAATAGTGCTACCTGTCACTTCAATAAGTTTATCCTGCACAACCACGTCCGCCATTTCCCTTCGCTCGGCTTCTCTGTAATAAGACGAAAGCTAATCAATAGAGGACATAGAAAGTGGCACATCTACCAAGACCGACCTCTTGCTGGCGTTTTTCTTCAGATCAGTTATTGCTTTGTAGATTTCTGACATTCGGTGGACATCTGAGCTCCGATAGGTGAGCGCTCGCACAAAAGTCGCGTTCGGGTCATCAAAAGGCTAGATAATGATTACGAGTCGAAATCAAAGACGAAAAAAAAAAAAATACACTCGATACGATCTTACCATGTCTTCCTTCTTGCCTGATGCCTGTCCCGGGGTTTGGAAATTCAAGCGCAGATATACAAATTCATTTTCGTCGTTCTTACTGATGTTCTTAAGGGTTGAAATGTGAAATGGAACCGCCATGCCATAGATTGGGAGCAGAATGGTCTCGGCTTTGGTGTCGACCACGATCTAACGGCCAAAGGGGTGAAAGTGGTAAGTGCTTGGCAGGTGGTTAATGTTACAACATCGTGCTATTAAAGCTACCTTTAAACCCTTGACCTCCTTCGGTAATTTAGCATCCGTTTTGTAGCTTTCAAACTTGCGCACAATTGCCTTTTGCTCCGAAATGCTTTCGCCCTCGCCAAATCTACGCAATCCGTCCTCTTGTCGCTGGTTTGCAAGTACCTTTTGGTGCTCGCGGCGGCGCTTCTCTGCCGTCTCCTCTTCTTGTTCCTCGCTACGGAACTTCGACCGTAGGATTGCTGTGGGTTTTTTCTGTTTGGCCTCAGCTCTTTCCTTCTGTCTCTGTTTTTCTTTGTCGGATTCACCCCCTTCATCCTAATAACATTAGTGTGTGGGTTAGAAGAAGCTCAAGAGGGAAGCTTCAACTTATGCTAAATACTTTAAAGAAGAAAGAGATTCCGTCCAGATTTTTGGGACATTCGGTGAAGAGTATAGGAGCATCGTTGGTGACTCGCACAGTATCTATTATCAGCAGCGAATATATTTTGCCCCTACTATCGGATGGCTCTGGATTTTCCAAGTCTTGGAAACCAATCGACAAATTCAGCACCATGCCTGACTTGAGAACCCGAGGGTTCTTTAAGTTAATGGTGTAGTTCGATTCTCGGAACTCGATTCCAATCTAAGGTACAGTATCGAAAAAGTCTGTGAGTTGAAATAACGAAAAAAAAAGCCAAGTTAACTTACCCCAAAACCTAGGTTTTTAACAAAATGCTTTTCAAGCTCTGGCCTCTCGGCCTTGATGTAGCTATGCGCCTTCTGGTATACATCCTTGATTTTCACTCCGTCTCGGATAGAATCGAGAACGCGACGCTGGAGCTGGAGGAGAAATTCGTAGTTTGTCTCCTGCGCCTAAGAGATAACAAGATGAAACAAAAGAGGCGTCCCTTTAGTAAATCATATGGGCAACTTTTTCTGGAAAAAAAAACTAACTTTGCTCGGATGAATTAGATATGTCCGCCCAAGGTTGGAGCAATAGGATTTGTAGCGCACTCCCAATGAACACAAAATCGTGCCCTGGTGGAGCGTTTCCTCATTTGAGACGGCTGACGATCGCAGATCGTATTGCCCACCGCTCTGAATAATGGGTGTATAGCACCAGTCTAAGTAATCCAGGTTAACCTAACCACAACAAAAGGGATTGGAGAATATCCTGGAGAGCATGTGTGAGCCATTTTCTGCTTACATCGGGGGGAATTCGAAGTTTTTTTGCTTGCTTTTCATCCATCAGCGCACTCTCAGTCAACTCGGCAATCTTCTCATGTGTTACATTTTTTTCTTGGTCAATAATTGAAGTCATTTCTTCGACAAAGAAATTCTGCATCATGATGGTACTGAGTCGAGAGGCAATTCTCATTGTTTTCTGGATAGGAAGGACACATGGGTTGTGAGTGACATGATCCCAAAATTCGAATACGCTTTGACTAAATCCATACCATTTCCTCCTCGTCTTTGACTGCCAAAACTGCTGCAATTCCCCCGGAAACATCCACCTCCTCGATACCGGCACCAGCTTCTGAGAACGCATCTTTCCATTCGTTTACAATCTTCCCATCGAACTTATCTTTTGGTAAAATCCCCAGCCGCTTCTATTATCAACCCAATATTGTAGAAGAGCAGAGACAAGCATAAAGAAGAGATAATTTACCCCTTTATTTGACTTTTTTATCACTTGGATAATTGACTCCTTGAATTGCTTCTTGTTCTGTTCCTCATCCTTTCCACGCACTAAGATCTCGATTGGAACCTGATTATCACCTTGACGTAGTCCATTCAATAGGCTCGCTATAAAAGGAGTCATCCACCATTAGCAATTTGAAGGCTAGTAAAATTCCGAGTATCTACCCTTGTTCTGGCTTGTGACAAAATAAAGTGTTTTTGGCGTAATCACAAGCATAGTCTGTGGAAATTCATAGCCTAAAAGCCACGTCTACATTGCCATTGGATTAAATTAATCATGGTTTGAAACGGTTAGGATAAGCGCCCATAGCTTGAAAAACTCACCTGAAGTGCCGTGGACTTTTGATATGGATTGTTCTCATCTACATTTCCAACAAGCACCATAATCGCATCTGCCCCATTGTAGAGTTCGTCCTCAGTTTTGGTCTAATCACGATCAAAAATGGTAAGGCCATTTAGAAATTTTGTATTCTGATTCCAATAATTGCAAGATTCACCCTACCTTCCAATGAGAAAGCAGTTGTCGCGCACGCCGATGAAATGTACGCGTCTCCAGTTGGACTTTCGACATGATGTCAACAAGATCAAAAAATTTGTTGAACAAAGGGGGAAATAAAAAGATACGCGACTTTCTTCAATACATTAAATCTAAGCCACAATGGTTCATTTTGGATTAGTTTCACTGGTTGTAAATGCTAGAGGGATATCCAGGTAGTTCATAGGATGGGTTACAATAATAAGTGCACACATGTAACCAATATGTTACTATAATATGGTCCAGTTTCACCTTAGGTATTTTTCACCTTGTGAAAATAGCAAAGTATTCTGAACAACATGCAATATTGCGGCTCACTAACTATATTGAATCCCTGATATTTTATCTAGGTATTTGCCACACCGTACTTTGAAGTCGACTCATTCTAGGTCGACCCGTAGCCAAACACTTGGAAAAGTTGAACAATATATTTGATATAAGCTTACTACTTCATTCACTTGAAAATTGCTCTAATTATGACTTAAGCCTTGAAGGATATATTCCATTTGGTCATACGAAAATTGTGACGTCAACAATCTTTTACGGAGGAGCTCAAATAACTTAATCAGCTCTCTTACTGGTATATTTACGACCCTTTGTGATTTTTCACCAGATTTTTTTCGATCATCAGTAAAATCACAGAATGTACAACGGTATTTACAACGATCTCTAGGCGATATGTAATTGATGGTCTAATATCTATTTATCCAATGATTTAGGAATTGGTCTTTCGACTCCCCGTGGATCTGGAACCAATGGTTATGTTGTGCGCAATCTCTCCTATATCCGACCCCGCGATGCTCCTCCACCCCGAGAGAATGATCTGAAAACCAGCATCAAAAAGCGAGCCGATCCTGAGATCTTACTCCATGCGCGTAAAAGAGAAGTCGAGCTTAAGTGCCTTGCGCTGAGGGAGGAATTGGAAGAACAAGGCCTTAAAAATGAGGAAATCGAGGAAAGGGTAGGTGCGCTGAGGAAAGATCTTCTAGAAAGACTGGACGAAATTGAAATCAAAGATGCCAAAACGTAAGTGACCTCGAGGATTTTCTTGAGCGAGGCATGATTTTTTCCCCATTCTGATCAACGGAAAATAACCCTCTTTGTTCTGTATAGCATACAGGAACATGAGACTCATCTTCTCTCTGCAGCCAAAGAGATAGAAAACAGAAGAATTGCACAGGCCTTTTACATTGACCGAGACTATGTCGAAGGTCAAGCATTTGACCGAGAGCTACAGGAACAAAGGCGGCGGGAAAAAATTGCTCTTCGGGAGGAAAATATGCGGCGTGAGAAGGAGCGACGACGACAGGAGGAAGAGGAGAGGGAGAGAGAAAAAGAACGGGAACGTCGCGAGAGACGGAGAAGGAAAGAGGAGAGAGAACGGGAGAAGGAGCGTGAGCGGCGAGATCGGAGACGGAGACGGGACTCAGACTCGGAGGATTCTGAAGAGGAGAGATACAAAATGAGAGAGAAACGTCCCCGGGATAGAGAGAGTGAGAGAAGCAGCAAGCGAGAGGAAGAGAGATATCCGAGGGATAAGTCGAGCAGCACGCGAGAGAAGCCGGACTCAGAGGAGGAGCGGAGGGAGAGGAGACGCATTCGCTCTGATTCAGAGGAGGAGCGAGAACGGAGAAAGCGACGCGATATGAATGACGACCGTAGAGCAGATAGACATAGAAGTGGTGGTGAAAAAAGCAGGCATAGCCGCCACGATGATTCGAGCGATGACGAGCAGGAGCGCGGTCGTCGTCGTGGTCGCCGTGAAGAGAAGCGAAGACGCCGTTCATATTCCCGCTCGCGTTCTCGCTCTCGCTCTGTATCCTCTTACTCTTCCTCCTCAGCCTCCTCCGGGTCCGATTCGGGTTCGGACTCGGACTCCTCCTACGATTCCCGTTCACGGTCGCCTCCCCGCCGCTCCCGTTAAGCAAACACAGGGTATGGGGCATCAACAAACAGAGCCAATGTGATGATACTATGCTCCGGGGCTTTCATTTAGTTGATCTTATTTCCTTTTTTTTTGGTTATTGTAAAAAAATACTCAAACCGTAGTTTTTTTTTGTTGAAGTTCTAATGTTTTATGCAGTAAAGCGAATGGAAACAAGTGGCGTCTCGAACGTCTCTTGGATCTTTTTCTGTTTGCAGCCATCGTCCGCTCCACTCGAATCTCAAGATGGACAGGAAAGCGATTTATTTGTAAAATCGAAGATGCTCAAGTGTTTGAGGAAACAATAGTGTGGAAAAGGAAAAGTGGAATGTTGAAAAATGAGAGGCGACATGTGAAATAAAACGTAAATAGAACGAAGCGGAAAGGTATATATATCAACATATATATATATATTTATATATAAACAAATAAAAAAGGGAAAGCTCCAAGGTTTAGCTTGAAATAGACTACTTGTTCGAAGGACGGTTTTGGGATGCACTTGGGAAAGCGGATGGTATTCGATATGCTGCGTATGAACTTGAACGGGGATTAGTTTGAACTGGGCCGGGGGCGGCGGCTTGCGGCGGGGCCGTGGAGGTGGGAGGGGCGGGGTATGAGGAATCTACAGGCGGCTGAGGAGAGGGTGACGAATACACCGGCGGCGGAAAAGAAGGGGGGTAAGAATAGCCATTATAGGGCGATGGATCAACCCAGTTCCCATTCGAACCACTCCTTTCCACCGTCTGGCCATTGAGTTGTGGCTGCTGCGGCTGCGGCTGCGGCTGCGGCTGCGGCGACTGGGGCGCTTGTGAAGCGAATGCTCTGCTCGCTAGGAGATTACCCCTTCCGCTGCGAGCACGCGCTAGCGACACCGGCACGGCCACTTGCTTCGGCATTGGCCTTCTTCGACAGCTCACAAACGCACATCTTCCAACGCAGAAGAGCACCAGGAGCCCCAGGGCAACCCCCACCGGAATCGCTATCTGTTTGTTTTGAGATATCCAGGATTTGGCCACATCGAACACGTTGCCCACTTGACACACGCCATGCTGACAGGCACCGCCAAAGCCGCACGGAGTCCCATCAATGAAACTGCCTGTCAGCCGGATGCACGCTGCCGGATTCGATGGATCGTTGCAAACAATGTTGCAAGCCCCCTCTTGGAAACTGCAGGATTTAGTGATGTTCAGTCGTGTGCCACGGGCCGAGCACTGAGCGTCCCGGGAGGTGCACTGGCCAGAGGCGCAGCGAAGCCCGTTGGGTCCGCACTCGCTCCCATCTGGGACGCGCTTGTCGTCGGGACAGTTGGGGGAGGTGCCTGTGCATGTCTCTGCGATGTCACAACTCGAGAGGGCGGGCCGACATACCGAATTGGCAGGCTTCAGCTGGCACTTGTCACAGCAGTCATTATTCGAGTCACTACAAGCAAGCAAGCCATGCGGCGTTAATACAAGGATCAGACTTCGATGAGAGTGGATTCCCATAGGTTACCTGCAGACAGCCCCCGGTTTTAATGTACAGTTAGGGTTGCAGCATGCGTCGCCCTGCTCTCCAGCATCGCACTGCTCCCCCGCCTCCAAAATACCGTTCCCACACATCGCCAGCGTCTCAACTCGCTTCTGGCCCGGTGCTTGCAGGCAAAATCCTCGGCTCGGAAGGGTAAAGCAAACGTCGCTAATGGAGCAGGGTGAAAAGTTATTTGAGCTGGTGTTGCTGGTGGGATTCATGAGGAACTGCCCGCCGGCATCGCACTGGGTCGGGGAGAGCTGGCAGCACTGGCATCGATCGCCGATACAGGGGCAGTCGGAGGCAGTGCAGTCATGGGAGGCGCCAAAGCCGTGCCCCACTTCGTGCGCCACCACCTTCCACTCCTCGCGAGTGATGGAGGAGACGCCCGTTCCGGAGACGAATTCAGGCCCAAACTCTACGAACCAACAGGGAGGGGGTCAATATCTCTGGGGGAGGGGAGAGAGAATGTTACAAATGATCACTTGCCTGTCTGCTGAGAATTGGAAGAGCTCGTGCACAGCTGCCCCAGCCATGCAATCCCCACCCGGGGGCCCGAGTTGCACTTGGTCATCAAGTGCCAGAGCCCCGCTTCGTCGTTCCCGCGTTGCCCACGCCACTGACTGAAATCGCTCAGGCGCTGGTTGATCGAATAGGTGTCCGAGCAATCGCGATTCCAGGTGGCATTCTTGTCGGCACCGTTGGTGCAGGGAGGGGGATGGATGTCGATGTAGATGACCCCCAGCGAGACGTTGAAACTGGGCTCGTACACCCCGGAGGCGGAGTTGATATCGGTGATGATCTGGCGGCGGACGTTGGCGGTATTCTGGTAACTCTGCACATAGGTACAATCCGCGGCCACCCCCATGTAATTGATCATGCGGGAGGAAGGGCACCCGCGCCCATCCGCCGACTGGAACATCGGTCTAGTATTACTAGCGGCAAAAGTAGTAGTCGTGCCAGCACGACGCTGAAGGGGCATCGAGGCATAGAGCGGGCGGCTCTCCCACGAGGCGAATGGATCCACGGAGTCTGATGGGTTTCCGATAAGGGAGGAGAGCTGCCTTGAACGGCGGAGAGCCACGGCGGGATTGTTCCTATCCCTATTGTACGACAGCTCTTCCATTGCGCAAGAGGGGCCATGGTGGGCAGCGTGCTCGTCCCGCTTTGAGAGCGGCGAGGGTTGCGCATCCGAGTCGCGGTAGATCACCATTTTTGCCTGGCTGGCGTCGCGAGGGAGGAGGTGAGGGATATCGGGGTCCTCTGAGCGCTTCGTAAGCTTGTAGTTGGAGATGGCCTTGATGTGGTAGAGGTCCCCGAGGTGCGAAAATGCGCCTTCAAACACAGGATGATCTGGCCTAAAGAGACATATACCCATACCCATCCATATTGATGTTTAGTTGAAGACGTTAAACTTGGTAACTCTCAAGCAAAAAGAGACCTACCCTGCATGCTCATGAACCACGATTCTAGCCCATCCCACTGCCCCCTCGCGCGGCCCTTCGCCCCGCGCCACACCGGCAGCATCTCGCTCGTACCATTTCTGGGTGTTTGCGTCCTCTGCAACCCAGCCCTTAAAGACGCGATGGTCCTCATGCCTCAGCCTCTCCCATTCCACTTCGCCGGACTCTGGGTTGTGCACGGTGACAGCGGCCTCGGGGTGGAAGAGATCCTGATTGGGTTCGAGATGCAAGTGGAAGATTCGGCCAAAAGCACGAAATCTAAGCAGGAACGAGTCGTCATGGCGCAAGGATTCGGCCAATGGGAGTGGGGAGCGTTTCTGTAGCCCATTGAGCCGGGGAAGAATTTTGAAGGTCGGCTGCGAGACGTATTCGATTCGCTTGAGAGGATGATCGTGATGTAATGTGTGACCTACAGGAAGCGTTCAAAGTTAGGGGGAGAGGAGGGGAGGGCAGAACACAACCTCGACTTACTGTATTCACCGAGAACTAGCCATTGTAATGAGAGCAAGCATATTGAAAAGAGAGCATTCCGAAATAAATACATAATCTATCTATACTAAATGAGGGGACGACTAAAGAGAGGAGCCGGAAGAGAAAGGACAAGGGAGTTCAAGGGCAATGATAGTGAGAGATGGCGGCCAGCTAGCAAGATTCCTCTCTTCTTCGACAATACGATGACAATGCACTTCCGCTACGATGGGTAGAAGGATTAGAAAGGGGTGAGTCTGGAAAATGTGTCGCACAGACCCTTCAATTATAAGAGGGAATGGCTTGGCTTATGGGTGGGATGGCTCTGCGATCCAGTAGGATTGGAGGGCGGGTAAAACGGGGAAGCGTTACTATTTTAAAACCTCGCTGATGCATTCGGCCGTCTAGCCGGCTCCGACGGCTCGCTTTCTGGGGAGGTATCTTCCAAGCCGCCGCTGGCTCAAGGAGCGACCGGCCCGCGCATGCCAGCGCTTGTGCAAGCGCTCCCCTCACGCTCCCTCGCGGCAGAGCAGCGTCGCTCTAAGGGCCTTCCCCTGCAAACTAGTTTCATCACGAGAGCACAAAATAACCGTGCGATTTCTTGATTGGACCGTGCTACCTTGACTGGTTTTACAGCCAATCGATCGATCGAAGGCGGCTAATTGATATATTAAACTAAATGAAAGTTGCTTGTTATCTAAATTGAAGGGAATGGCCCTCTATCGAGATGGAGAGCGTTTCCCTTGAGTCAATGAAATCCTACACTCGGCTTTAAACGACACTCTCTATGCCCCACTATTCCCTCTGCTTGCCCCCCGGTCGTGATAATAGAGCCAAAAATCTAAGGGCAAAGTCGAAACCGACTTTGCAACCATTGATTATGATTAAGAGAATGATCACGATCCATGATAGAGGAGGCATGAATAAATCAAGGATAGCACGTTGAACAAAATGGACGGTCACCCCACCGGTGGTACACCTTTCAGCCATGAGTTTTGCATTTGAAAAATTCAACCAGAGAGAGAACATCCTAATCATTTAACAGTGGAAACGAGTTCTATGGCAGAGAGAGCATCCAGTCTCGTTGGCATAGCAAATCGCCGATTTATGCAGGCGTGTTTATTCTTCAACAGTGTATGCATTCTGTTAGCTCTCCCACATCCAACCCTGGTATGGTGGCTCGAGTTTATTGACGCCCATTTGCATAGGTCATCAAAAAACCTAATAGCTCCTCGAGTGCAAAACGCGCCTTTCATTTTGACGGCGGCATCACAAGGCATTTAGGCAAGCAGATGCTGCCAAGGGGTGATGGGGGGGTGCCTTTTCAGGAGGGGTTAAATAAAACTATTAAATGAAGCTGGGATGCGGCTAAATTTTCATTCGAGAATATAGTTATGCTACGATGAGTTATGGTTTGGTAGAATCACCTGAATAAATTTATTGTAGGAGAGCTGAGGCAAGGATAGAACAAACAAAAGGAGTCTCAATACTGTAAATAAAGCTATTGCTTTATTTGCTCAGAGTTGTGGCCACCTTCTTTCAGGAGCGAGAGGTGGTAATGAGCGTCGCCGTGAGTAGACCTAGATCATGTTGTCACCGACACAACGGTTGAAACATGCAAAACTGGCTTGCTTGGCCCATGCTCTCAGGCCGTTCCGCGATGAAGACAGCTGTGGCGAGTTGCATTAAAACCCCAAAAAGTAGGTAATCTTGACTCTCCATAGTAGAGAATTTTGTGGGTCTCTTCTTGGAACGGTTTTCAACGATGAAATTAATTTGTACGCCCCTCTTGTACACAGGATCAATTGGGGGATGATCACTGTATTTTACTTGAATATATTACTTGCATATTCGGAGAAGTGGGGTGGATCAATGAATGGCTTCCTATTCCTATTTCATGCTGTGCCAGGATTTATTCAGTAACATCTCTCGATATAGGCTAGGGCGCTCAAAAGGGCCGTTATGTGCTGTTGAAGGGACATTCTTTACATTTGAGAAGCTCATCGGGCACCCCTCTGCTTCGAGTCGAACATGGATATCGAATAAAGATAGGATTTTAATAGAACTGTATATACAGATTCATTATTTTTAGCCTTGCTCCTTCATCTTCATCTACATGAAATGGGGGGGAAAAATGAATGTCCATCAGAGAACGAGAGTAATGAATATGGCAGATATTGCTGAACAAGAGATGGGCTCGTACGGGCTCTGCTCTTCTACACTTGTTTACACGAGTTATAGTGTCCCGGATATCTTCCAGAGCATTCTCGACAGATGAGGATGGTGCTGGGGGCCGGGTAAAAGCAGCAGCTCCTGCCGTCTTTCGCCCCGCTCCAGCCGCTGCCGCAGTTCTGACAAAAGTGAAATGGGATCCAGACAACTTCCCTCATTTTCACGCCCAAGACATTGCTCGACTTTAAGCTATCTTTGAGGAGAAAAGAAGACACGCCCTATGGGGAGGCGTGGGGATGTTATTTATTGAGGCTATGGGAGGGGAGCTCGTGAGCATGTAGTATGTTTTTTTTAGAGTGTGAATGCTTTATGGGCATTGTCGGCGAGGGCATCCATTTTGATCGGATTTCCCAGGGCTGGCGGAATGGCCGAGCGGGGGGGAGGAGGGGAGGAAAACCGTCTAGAATGCTCGGGCCTGGTCACGAATGGCTAAGAAGATGACTCGCTTACCGCATCGATCTGGATGCAATGGAAGGAAGGGGCTCTTTGCCCTCGCTTCTCGCCCTGCTTATGCTATGACTGCATGCGTTTAAGCTTCATTCTCACCCTCCTATCCTCCCGGCCTGGCCTCCAAATGCCGCTTTAGCACACCGCCATGGGCCGGGCGTGGATTAGCAACTGGCAACCCCCTGCTCTTCCCGGATCCAGGGGCCATGCCGTTTTGGGTCG